>NC_134886.1:532500-627500 GCF_041734735.1 Babylonia areolata | reverse complement strand
GAGAGTGCAGCAGGTCAGCGGAACATGAAGCGCCTGTATGAGATCACCAGGACACTCTCCGGGAAAAACAGCAACCCAAGCCGGCCCGTCAAGGACAAAGACGGAAACACCATCCTTGGCGAAGAACAGCAGAGAACAAGATGGGCGGAGCATTTCAAAGAAACGCTCAACCGACCAGCACCACCCGCCCCACCAGGCATCCCGCCACCTACCAAGCTCCTCGACATCAACACCAACCCTCCCAACAAGACCGAGATCGTCAAGGCCATCAAGTCCCTCAAGTCAGGAAAGGCAGCCGGCCCAGATGGAATTCCACCTGAAGCTCTGAAGGCCGACATCCAGACTTCAACTGAGATGCTGCACCCTCTCCTTTGCAAGATCTGGGAACAGGAGCGAGTGCCAAAAGACTGGAAAAGAGGACATCTTGTAAAGCTGCCAAAGAAAGGGGACCTTTCATCCTGCAACAGCTGGCGGGGAATCATGCTGTTGTCTATTCCGGGCAAGGTACTGAGCAGAATCATTCTTGAGAGACTGAAGAACGCTTTGGACAAGACACTTCGGGACGAACAAGCAGGCTTCCGACAAGATCGCTTGTGCACGGATCACATCGCAACCATGCGCATCATCATCGAGCAGTCCCTGGAGTGGCAGACCCCCCTGTACACAGTCTTTGTCGACTTTCAAAAAGCTTTTGACAGTGTTGACCGAGATGTCATCTGGAGACTGATGTACCACTATGGATTTCCACCAAAGTTTGTAACCATCATCCAGCAGATGTACGAAGACGCCACCTGTCAAGTGATCCACGACGGGAAACTGACGGAACCTTTCAGTGTGCAAACCGGCGTCCGTCAGGGTTGTTTGCTCTCACCGACCATTTTCCTGATGGTGGTTGACTGGGTCATGAGGCAGTCTACAGCAGATCGGAGGACAGGCATACAGTGGACTTTCACTAAACAGCTGGAGGACCTAGACTTCGCAGATGACATAAGTCTTCTCTCCCACAGGCAGCAAGATGCGCAGGAGAAACTATGTCGTGTGGCAGAAGAAGCTGAGAAGACTGGACTCCAAATCAACATTGGGAAAACAGAGGTCATGAGGGTCAACAACAAGAAGCAAGATCCAGTGCAACTACATCAAGAGAACATCAAGGAGGTTGACAAATTTGTCTACCTAGGCAGTGTTGTCAGCAAAGACGGGGGGACGGACGAAGACATCAAGAGCCGTATCAACAAAGCAAGACACGCCTTCAACACCCTTCGACCAATCTGGAGATCGACAGCCCTCTCAATCCGCAACAAGATCCGGATTTTTAACACCAACGTGAAGTCGGTTCTACTCTATGGCTCAGAGACGTGGAGAGTGACAAAGACCAGCACCCACAAGCTTCAGACATTCACCAACAGATGTCTAAGAAACATCCTGAACATCAGATGGCCAGAGGTTGTCTCCAATGAAGAACTTTGGAACATGGCAAAACAGACCCCACTGGAGACGGAAATCAAGAAACGGAAATGGGGATGGATAGGCCACACACTACACAAGCCTGCAACAAACATCACAAGACAGGCTCTTGATTGGAACCCACAGGGGAAAAGGAAAGTTGGCCGTCCGAAGCAGACCTGGCGGAGAAGCATTGAGGCAGAGACAAGGGCGGCCGGAATGACGTGGGCCGAACTGAAGAGGACCAGCCAGAGCCGGGTGCGTTGGAGGAGTGTTGTTGCGGCCCTATGTTCCCCACGGAATCAAGAGGAATAAGTCAAGTAAGTCATGTTGTTGACATGATGTGTGGTGGGAAGGAACATGACATTGTTTCTGTTTTCCTGTGTGTTGTTGACATGATGTGTGGTGGGAAGGAACATGACATTGTTTCTGTTTTCCTGTGTGTGTGTTGTTGACATGATGTGTGGTGGGAAGGAACATGACATTGTTTCTGTTTTCCTGTGTGTTGTTGACATGATGTGTGGTGGGGAGGAACATGACATTGTTTGGGTTTTCCTGTGTTGTTGACATGATGTGTGGTGGGGAGGAACATGACATTGTTTCTGTTTTCCTGTGTGTTGTTGACATGATGTGTGGTGGGAAGGAACATGACATTGTTTGGGTTTTCCTGTGTGTTGTTGACATGATGTGTGGTGGGGAGGAACATGACATTGTTTGGGTTTTCCTGTGTGTTGTTGACATGATGTGTGGTGGGGAGGAACATGATATTGTTTCTGTTTGCCTGTGTGTTGTTGACATGTGTGGTGGGAAGGTAGGCAATATGAAATTTATTTGAAGTATTGTGGTTTGGGGTGCGCATCATTTGGGCAATTTTATGCATGTGGTAGTTTATAAGTATTGTGATGGTGTGTCAACTTTACTGTAACACTGGTGTTGTGATAAGAGATTTTATCACAACTGTCCTGTAATACTGGTGTTGTGATACCAGATTTTATCATAACTGTCCTGTAACACTTGTGTTGTGATAGGTGATTTTATCATAACTGTCCTGTAATACTGGTGTTGTGATACCAGATTTTATCACAACTGTCCTGTAACACTTGTGTTGTGATAGGTGGTTTTATCACAACTGTTCTGTAATACTGGTGTTGTGATACCAGATTTTATCATAACTGTTCTGTAACACTTGTGTTGTGATAGGTGGTTTTATCATAACTGTCCTGTAATACTGGTGTTGTGATACCAGATTTTATCAAAACTGTACTGTAATACTGGTGTTGTGATAAGAGATTTTATCACAACTGTTCTGTAATACTGGTGTTGTGATACCAGATTTTATCATAACTGTACTGTAACACTTGTGTTGTGATAGGTGATTTTAACATAACTGTCCTGTAACACTTGTGTTGTGATAGGTGATTTTATCATAACTGTCCTGTAACACTTGTGTTGTGATACCAGATTTTATCATAACTGTCCTGTAACACTTGTGTTGTGATAGGTGATTTTATCATAACTGTCCTGTAACACTGGTGTTGTGACAGGTGATTTTATCATAACTGTTCTGTAATACTGGTGTTGTGATACCAGATTTTATCACAACTGTTCTGTAATACTGGTGTTGTGATACCAGATTTTATCATAACTGTTCTGTAATACTGGTGTTGTGATACCAGATTTTATCATAACTGTCCTGTAATACTGGTGTTGTGATACCAGATTTTATCATAACTGTACTGTAATACTGGTGTTGTGATACCAGATTTTATCATAACTGTCCTGTAATACTGGTGTTGTGATAGGAGATTTTATCATAACTGTCCTGTAATACTGGTGTTGTGATACCAGATTTTATCATAACTGTCCTGTAATACTGGTGTTGTGATAGGTGATTTTATCATAACTGTCCTGTAACACTTGTGTTGTGATAGGTGATTTTATCATAACTGTCCTGTAACACTTGTGTTGTGATAGGTGATTTTATCATAACTGTCCTGTAATACTGGTGTTGTGATACCAGATTTTATCATAACTGTCCTGTAACACTTGTGTTGTGATAGGTGGTTTTATCATAACTGTCCTGTAATACTGGTGTTGTGATACCAGATTTTATCAAAACTGTACTGTAATACTGGTGTTGTGATACCAGATTTTATCAAAACTGTACTGTAATACTGGTGTTGTGATACCAGATTTTATCATAACTGTACTGTAACACTGGTGTTGTGATAGGTGGTTTTATCATAACTGTCCTGTAACACTTGTGTTGTGATAGGTGATTTTATCATAACTGTCCTGTAATACTGGTGTTGTGATACCAGATTTTATCATAACTGTCCTGTAACACTTGTGTTGTGATAGGTGATTTTATCATAACTGTCCTGTAACACTGGTGTTGTGATAGGTGGTTTTATCATAACTGTCCTGTAATACTGGTGTTGTGATACCAGATTTTATCAAAACTGTACTGTAATACTGGTGTTGTGATAGATTTTATAACTGTACTGTAATACTGGTGTTGTGGTAGGAGATTTTATCATAACTGTACTGTAATCAGTTGAGTGATGGCCTAGAGGTAACAAGTCCGCCTAGGAAGCGAGAATCTGAGCGCGCTGGTTCGAATCACGGCTCAGCCACCGATATTTTCTCCTCCTCCACTATACCTTGAGTGGTGGTCTGGATGCTAGTCATTCAGATGAGACAATAAACCAAGGTCCCATGTGCAGCATGCACTTAGTACACATAAAAGAACCCACAGCAACAAAAGGGTTGTTCCTGGCAAAATTCTGGAGAAAAATCCACTTCAATAGGAAAAACAAGAAAGAAAAAAATTGGTGGCGCTGTAGTGCAGCGACGCGCTCTCCCTGGGGACAGCAGCCCGAATTTCACAAAGAGAAATCTGTTGTGATAAAAAGAAATACAAATACAAAAATAATATTGGTGTTGTGATAGCATATTTTAACATAACTGTCCTGTAATATTGGTGGTGTGATACCAGATTTTACCATAACTATACTGTAATACTGGAATTGTGATACAAGATTTTATCATAACTGTACCATAATACAGGTGTTGTGATACAAGACTTTATAACTGTACTATAATATTGGTTTTGTGATGCCAGATTTTATCATTACTGAAATTTACTATTGGTTTTGTGACGCAAGATTTTATAAGTGTACTGTAATATTGGTGTTGTGATGCAAGATTTTATCATTCAGGTGCTTGATAAGTATGCTGAGTGTTGTGTGTGATGGTTTTGTATTTGACATGAGTGTTGTGTGTGATGGTTTTGTATTTGACATGAGTGTTGTGTGTGATGGTTTTGTATTTGACATGAGTGTTGTGTGTGATGGTTTTGTATTTGACATGAGTGTTGTGTGTGATGGTTTTGTATTTGACATGAGTGTTGTGTGTGATGGTTTTGTATTTGACATGAGTGTTGTGTGTGATGGTTTTGTATTTGACATGAGTGTTGTGTGTGATGGTTTTGTATTTGACATGAGTGTTGTGTGTGATGGTTTTGTATTTGACATTCATATACATAACTGTTTTTGTTTGGCTGGATGCTTTACTTCTCAATTTGTACAACAGACAGCACACCAAAGGTTTTACTGGAAATGCGCTAAGCATCATTATTAACATTGATATAATCATTTATGATATTATTATTATTGTTATTATTATAATTATCCTTACCATCATGATCAGTATCAGTGTGTACAATTACTGTTATCCTCATCCTTATAATCAATATCAGTACCAGTGTGTACAATTACTGTTATCCTCATCCTTATAATCAATATCAGTACCAGTGTGTACAATTACTGTTATCCTCATCCTTATAATCAATATCAGTATCAGTGTGTACAATTACTATTATCCACATCCTTATAATCAATATCAGTACCAGTGTGTACAATTACTGTTATCCTCATCCTTATAATAATCAATATCAGTACCAGTGTGTACAATTACTATTATCCTCATCCTTATAATCAATATCAGTATCAGTGTGTACAATTACTGTTATCCTCATCCTTATAATCAATATCAGCATCAGTGTGTACAATTACTATTATCCTCATAATCAATATCAGCATCAGTGTGTACAATTACTATTATCCTCATAATCAATATCAGCATCAGTGTGTACAATTACTGTTATCCTCATCCTTATAATCAATATCAGTATCAGTGTGTACAATTACTATTATCCTCATCCTTATAATCAATATCAGTACCAGTGTGTACAATTACTGTTATCCTCATCCTTATAATCAATATCAGTATCAGTGTGTACAATTACTGTTATCCTCATCCTTATAATCAATATCAGTATCAGTGTGTACAATTACTGTTATCCTCATCCTTATAATCAATATCAGTATCAGTGTGTACAATTACTGTTATCCTCATCCTTATAATCAATATCAGTACCAGTGTGTACAATTACTGTTATCCTCATCCTTATAATCAATATCAGTATCAGTGTGTACAATTACTGTTATCCTCATCCTTATAATCAATATCAGTATCAGTGTGTACAATTACTATTATCCTCATCCTTATAATCAATATCAGTACCAGTGTGTACAATTACTGTTATCCTCATCCTTATAATCAATATCAGTATCAGTGTGTACAATTACTGTTATCCTCATCCTTATAATCAATATCAGTATCAGTGTGTACAATTACTGTTATCCTCATCCTTATAATCAATATCAGTATCAGTGTGTACAATTACTGTTATCCTCATCCTTATAATCAATATCAGTATCAGTGTGTACAATTACTGTTATCCTCATCCTTATAATCAATATCAGTACCAGTGTGTACAATTACTGTTATCCTCATCCTTATAATCAATATCAGTACCAGTGTGTACAATTACTGTTATCCTCATCCTTATAATCAATATCAGTACCAGTGTGTACAATTACTGTTATCCTCATCCTTATAATCAATATCAGTACCAGTGTGTACAATTACTGTTATCCTCATCCTTATAATCAATATCAGTACCAGTGTGTACAATTACTGTTATCCTCATCCTTATAATCAATATCAGTACCAGTGTGTACAATTACTGTTATCCTCATCCTTATAATCAATATCAGTACCAGTGTGTACAATTACTGTTATCCTCATCCTTATAATCAATATCAGTACCAGTGTGTACAATTACTGTTATCCTCATCCTTATAATCAATATCAGTACCAGTGTGTACAATTACTGTTATCCTCATCCTTATAATCAATATCAGTATCAGTGTGTACAATTACTGTTATCCTCATCCTTATAATCAATATCAGTATCAGTGTGTACCTGTCCCAGCATGGTGGCGGCCATCAGGTCCATGCGGTATTTCTTGGCCATCAGGTCTGCAGCATCCAGGAAGATACGGCTTCGTTCTTCCTGTGGCCGCTTCTCCCAGTCCTTCCTGGCCTTCAGGCTGGACTCCACGGCCTTCGTCACCAACTCCTGCAACAGTGTGTTGTGTTGTATTGTGTTGACTCCATGGCCTTTGCCACCAACTCCTGCAACAGTGTACTGTGTTGTATTGTGTTGACTCCACGGCCTTTGTCACCAACTCCTGCAACAGTGTGTTGTGTTGTATTGTGTTGACTCCACGGCCTTTGTCACTAACTCCTGCAACAGTGTGTTGTGCTGTATTGTGTTGACTCCATGGCCTTTGTCACCAACTCCTGCAACAGTGTGTTGTGTTGTATTGTGTTGACTCCACGGCCTTTGTCACCAACTCCTGCAACAGTGTGTTGTGTTGTATTGTGTTGACTCCACGGCCTTTGTCACCAACTCCTGCAACAGTGTGTTGTGTTGTATTGTGTTGACTCCATGGCCTTCAGCTGTACACGCCTCAATCAACAGGCACGGTAGACACACCTGAATCAACAAGCATACTGTTCACACCTCAATCAACAGGCACGCTGTACACGCCTCAATCAACAGGCACGGTGGACACGCCTCAATCAACAGGCACGGTGGACACGCCTCAATCAACAGGCACGGTGGACACGCCTCAATCAACAGGCATGAGACAAGTTAGTTCTTCAGCTGTACACGCCTCAATCAACAGGCATGAGACAAGTTAGTTCTTCAGCTGTACACGCCTCAATCAACAGGCATGAGACAAGTTAGTTCTTCAGCTGTACACACCTCAATCAACAGGCATGAGACAAGTTAGTTCTTCAGCTGTACACGCCTCAATCAACAGGCATGAGACAAGTTAGTTCTTCAGCTGTACACGCCTCAATCAACAGGCACGCTGGACACGCCTCAATCAATAGGCATGAGACAAGTTAGTTCTTCAGCTGTACACGCCTCAATCAACAGGCACGCTGGACACGCCTCAATCAACAGGCACAGTGTACATGCCTCAATCAACAGGCAAGGGACAAGTTAGTTCTTCAGCTGTACACACCTCAATCAACAGGCATGAGACAAGTTAGTTCTTCAGCTGTACACGCCTCAATCAACAGGCACGCTGGACACGCCTCAATCAACAGGCAAGGGACAAGTTAGTTCTTCTGCTGTACACGCCTCAATCAACAGGCACAGTGTACATGCCTCAATCAACAGGCACAGTGTACATGCCTCAATCAACAGGCAAGGGACAAGTTAGTTCTTCAGCTGGACACGCCTCAATCAACAGGTAAGGGACAAGTTAGTTCTTCAGCTGTACACACCTCAATAAACAGGCATGAGACAAGTTAGTTCTTCAGCTGTACACACCTCAATCAACAGGTAAGGGACAAGTTAGTTCTTCAGCTGTACACACCTCAATAAACAGGCATGAGACAAGTTAGTTCTTCAGCTGTACACGCCTCAATCAACAGGCAAGGGACAAGTTAGTTCTTCAGCTGTACACGCCTCAATCAACAGGTAAGGGACAAGTTAGTTCTTCAGCTGTACACGCCTCAATCAACAGGCACAGTGTACATGCCTTAATCAACAGGCACAGTGTACATGCCTCGCCTCAATCAACAGGCATGAGACAAGTTAGTTCTTCAGCTGTACACGCCTCAATCAACAGGTAAGGGACAAGTTAGTTCTTCAGCTGTACACGCCTCAATCAACAGGCAAGGGACAAGTTAGTTCTTCAGCTGTACACACCTCAGTCAACAGGCAAGGGACAAGTTAGTTCTTCAGCTGTACACGCCTCAATCAACAGGCAAGGGACAAGTTAGTTCTTCAGCTGTACACACCTCAGTCAACAGGCAAGGGACAAGTTAGTTCTTCAGCTGTACACGCCTCAATCAACAGGCAAGGGACAAGTTAGTTCTTCAGCTGTACACACCTCAGTCAACAGGCAAGGGACAAGTTAGTTCTTCAGCTGTACACGCCTCAATCAACAGGCATGAGACAAGTTAGTTCTTCAGCTGTACACACCTCAGTCAACAGGCATGAGACAAGTTAGTTCTTCAGCTGTACACACCTCAGTCAACAGGCATGAGACAAGTTAGTTCTTCAGCTGTACACGCCTCAATCAACAGGCAAGGGACAAGTTAGTTCTTCAGCTGTACACACCTCAATAAACAGGCATGAGACAAGTTAGTTCTTCAGCTGTACAAACCTGCAATCCACTGCCTTTTTCAGTCCCTCACTCTCATCCTTTCAAGCAAATCTGTAAACACTCCTTTTCAAGCAGTCTCTACATAACTTAGGCAGTCCATTCCATGAATGTGCTTCAGGGATTGACACCTACTTCTTCCACATGTGCATACATCATGATGATGATGATGATGATGATGATGATGTGATAATGATGATGCTGGTGATGGTGATGATGTGTGTGTTTAAGTCAAGACAGCATGTATCAAATGGTATATCTGCATCATATGTTATCTGCCGCGCCAACTGAACATGTCTGTGTTTGTCTCTGTGCTCACACATGTACATGCATGAATGCCTGAATATACTTGCAATCATGTTTATATGTAAATACATTAATGTATTTCTGTATGCATTCTCATGCCTGTATGAGTGTGTGTGTGTGTGTGTGTGTGTGTGTGTGTGTGTGTGAAACCTTTGTAATGAACCAACAACAGCCCATCCATTCATTAAAAATGATAAACAAAACAAAACAAAAAGAAACTGGACAAAAGTGTATGTCTTGATCATCATATCAATGGCACTTTGACCTGTTACTGCAATGAAATAAATGAAAACCACAAACCAAAACATTTGTTTTATAGCTTCATTAGTGTGTGTCTTCATGTCAATTTTGTGTGATTGCCAGCTTTATTTTCACACATACAATACATGCCTTCATCTCAAATGGATGCTTCAGTACTTGTAAAATAAAAGACTGACAGCTTGCTGAAGGCTAGACAGCACACACACAAAACAGCAGTGTAAAGGGCTGAATGAAAGGGACATCATGAAGAGACACATAAAGCACAATACTCACAGGTGTGGCGTAGCAGAACGTGGCCACTTTCTTTTGATGATCAAACGGCTGTCCACAACACGCCCACAGCACACAGCAAAACACACAATCTATCAATGAATGAACTGTTCCAGGATAAAAGAGTAACTCAGTAAGCCTACAGCGCTTTTTTCTATCTGCCCCTTGAAAAAAAGAGTGGGAAGGGCTGGATGAAAATAATATTAAAAAAACAAAAAAACATGAAATGTATGAACATTTATTTACCTCAGGTAAAGGTGGATGTGAGAGAGAGAGAGAAAGAGAGAGATCAAGGCAGACAGAGAGTCAAATTATGTACACAAACCAATGATGATTATTATTAATATCATTATACTATATCATTAGACTTAGTAGTAATAGCAGTAGTAGTAGAAGTAGTAGTGGTGGTGGTAGCAGCATCACTACCACGGTCTTTGCATGTCTGTGTATGACCTTGAATGAGAATGTGCATGCATTGATTCATGTTCTCAAGGATTTATCATTGAATAATAATAATCATATTCATAATGAAATAATAATAATGGTTGATTTATATGATGCAAAATCAAATAATTTTGCTCCAAGCACCTTACAATACAACAATTCCAATTCAAGTGATGAAATATAATTCAACACTTTACAAAATCCATCAAAACACGCAGGTATTTGTATTTGTATTTCTTTTTATCACAACAGATTTCTCTGTGTGAAATTTCGGGCTGCTCTCCCCAGGGAGACCGCGTCGCTACACTACAGCGCCACCTATTTTTTTGTATTTTTTCCTGCGTGCAGTTTTATTTGTTTTTCCTACTGAAGTGGATTTTTCTCCAGAATTTTGCCAAGAACAACCCTTTTGTTGCTGTGGGTTCTTTTACGTGTGCTAAGTGCATGCTGCACACGGGACCTGTGTTTATCGTCTCATCCGAATGACTAGCGTCCAGACCACCACTCATGGTCTAGTGGAGGGGGAGAAAATATCAGCGGCTGAGCCGTGATTTGAACCAGCGTGCTCAGATTCTCTCGCTTCCTAGGTGGACGCGTTACCTCAAGGCCATCACTCCAATACAGGTTGGTCCAACTAAGTGAACAAACGTTATAAATCATCATTATCATGACAAGACAGTGCATCAAAATCAAATAAGTTCAGTGTCCATGGTAAAGAAATTATTCTATACATGTTATATAAACATACATACAAACGCTTCAAGAGGTGCAACATGCTTAAAATGTTATCCCTCTTGTCCCGAGTGCTGTATTGCTGTGTGGACAATAAAAAGACTTTTCACGTTTCACATCCAAACACAGATCTTTATGTAACAATCAGTCAAAGACAGTTTTGAACAGTCTTGAAGTTGGTTTTGAACTTGGAAATGGACTGGGAGTGTCTAGACATATATAGCAAGGAGTTCCACTTGGTGAGGGCGGTGAATGCCAAGGAACTCAGAAAGACTTGGTCCTAACAGAGGGAATTTAGAGAATATTACCGTCTGACGATGAATACAGTTGTCTTCTTGGACTGTAAACAGTGAGATCAGAGAGAGAGCAATGTGGGGAGAGTTTGTATCCAATCCTGAACCGTACTGGCAACCACTGAGTTGCTCCAGACGAGGGAGAATATGGTCACTCTTTTGGTATAAATTTCAATACAAGACAGGCAGCTGACACACATACACAAGACACTCACATTATTTATCTATATACACAGTTTCATAAACACAAACAGTCACAAACCACACACACACAGTCACACACACCAAAACTAATCACCAATCCATCCCCAACCTCACCCTGACTTGTGAGCGGACTTGGTCAAGGCGTATCTCCTCGTCGCCAATGACGATGGGGATATCAACCACCTTGCCCTCATAGCGCCGAATGGCTTCCTCCAACTCCTTGCTCTCCGGGCTGCCAGGCCTGTACTCCAGGATGGGCTCATTCACCGCCTGGTACCCCTTCACCGATGACATGTGACGGGCCAGCCGTGTGTGCCTGTGGTCAGCAAAGCCATATGCATGGATCTGTGATTGTATTTGAGTAAAAACCTGGAATTCTCTGCCTTTTCTCTCTGTGTGTTACAGTCCCTCCCTCACATCCTGTAAAAAGAATCAAAAACATTCCTTTTGCAATCAGTCTCTACATAATCAACATACTCCATTCCATACAAATTGCACATAAGGTGACAAAATGTCACCCTAATACCTTACCTTACACTAACCGAATGTTGGTCACCTTAATGTTTTTGCCTCTTGCAGCTTTCTTGCTGGCTCTTGCAAATCAAAACTATGCTTGAATTTTTCATGGCACCTTGATGTCAAACAGACTTGTTTTTCATTACAGTCAATGGTTTGTTTTACTGCAGATGCTAATTCGTCATTGTCATAGATCTCCTAACCCCGGGTGGGGCTGTGGAGGCACCACTGATGTCTCTGACAATCTTCCACCATCTGTCTCGGTCTTAAACTGCTCTCTGCGATTCAGCAAAAGACAAGCTTGTCCACTCCTGGATGTTATCTTCCCACATCCTCTTCTGTTTGCCTCTTCGTCTTCCTCCTGCACTGTGCCTTGCAAGGTGGCTTTTGCCAGACCTGATGATCTCACCACATGTCCATGCCAGACCTGATGATCTCATCACATGTCCATGCCACATCATTTTTCTTTTCTTTGCAATACTAAGCAAGCTGCCCCAAAGGGTGCTGTTATTCTGTTGGACATTTGTCATGTGGTCTCTGTACCAGATGCTCTGGACCTTACGGTAGCATCTCATCTCAAGAGCTTCAGAGCATCTCTGGAGGTCAGCAGTGAAGGTCCATGATTCACAAGCATACAGAAAAATTGGTATAACAAGTGTATGCATCAGTTTAACTTTGATGCCAGGGAGGTGTATGTCATGCCATATGCCATATGGTTTTCATTTGGGCCAGAACTTCTGGTTTCGATGCTTCGTCTGAGACAGTTGCACCCAGTTACTAAAACTGTTGACAGTTTCAAGTTTTTGGCCCTCTACTTTGATATCCTTTTTGATTCCACAGGTGCTGTTGGTTATTTTTGTCTTTTCTGCAATAAATCTCCATGCCGTAGGCCTGCGATGTTTTGTCAAGGCTCTCGACAAGATTGGTCAGCTCCTCTTCATCGCCTGATGGACTCATAACACTGTCAATGTCACCAACAAGCTGCAGGTTCATGATGACTCTGCCACCAATACAGACTGACCCTTCATGCTCTGACAGTGTGTCAGCCATCAGTCTCTCTAAGAAGATATTGAAGAGAATGGGTGAGAGAGGACAGCCCTGTCTAATCCCTACAGTCGTCCACAACCACTTGCCTGTGCTGCCTTTGAGTGGGACTGTCATACAGGTGGTCAATGACTTAGATGAGGCTGGCACTGATGTTATACTTCCTCATGGTAGCCCAAAGTGCAGCGTCAAATGCCAATTAATTTCAGCAAAATTATGCAATGTGTGCTTGAATATGCCTGGTCATCCCAAACCCCATTTTCACAATAGCTGATAATGGTGGATATACATACATACATACCATGCACAGACACACACATGTATATATAAACAGATATTATATATATATATATATATATATATATATATATATGATCCTCATCTGTATCTTCCATGTGTGTGTGTGTGTGTGTGTGTGTGTGTCTGTGTCTGTGTCTGTGTCTGTGTGTGTGTCTGTGTCTGTGTCTGTGTGCATGCGTGTGCGCGTGTGTGCATGCACATGTGTTATTGTGTGCTCTGTGTCAGACTGACCTGTTACTGACAAGTGCTCTGGAAGGTTTGGAAGCTCTACATAAAACTGTGTTGACCTTGCTTGATTTCTCAGCTGCGTTTAAAACAATCAACTATGGTATGTTCCTTTGCAGAGTTGAATGTTATTTGCATTTCATCCCAACAGTTGTGAAAGTCCTGGTTTTCTCCATATTACCTCCTACTGCTTCCTGATTGTCTCTATTAACAACTTTCAGTCTGATGCAACCCTTATCTCCTACAGTGTGCCACAAGATTCTGTCCTGAACCCTGTCCTTCTGTACACTGCTCCTTTTTCTGATGTTTTTTTTTGTCATTTTGTTCTTCACCACTCCTTTGCTGATGATACTCAACTACTAAAGTCTGCAGGACTCAGTCAGATAGTCTGGACCACTGATCAGTCAATGTATGAGTGCATTCTTGATGTTAAATCCTGGATGACATTCAACGAACTCGAGCTTAATGACAAAACTGAAGCTATGATATTTCCTCTTTCACATCTGGAACAATCTTCCACATCATCCACATCTGTTCACCTGACTCAGTGTCTGCCTTTCACTCTTAACTCTTTGTTTCCTACTTCTACATCGTCCCATGTCCCATGCCTGCCAACTCCCTTCGCATGTATGACAAATAAAAGGGGATGGGGGCAGGGAGGGGAGGGAGGGAGAGAGGGAATATTACTATTATAAATGTATATAAAATAAATCATTAAATGTATATATATATATATATATATATATATATATATATATATATATATACGCGGTATATAATGGCAGGTGTATGCCATCATGTATCATAATCAAGTGTGCGTGCTTATGCATTAAATACACATTCGTACATCTGTCCAATATCATTATCACCAAGAGAGAAAAGATGGTGTGGTGTAACGAAAGAAAGATACACATACTCACACTCAAAGACAGTGTATCAAATACATGCATGCACAGTTTCACATGCTGCACAGGCATGCTATCTCATACAAACCCACAAACATACATACAGGTGTAAACACACACAAACACACACACTACATAGACATACAATCTCACATATGCAGAAACATACAAACTGACAAATGTGCACACATAACTATGAATAAATTATCATTAGTTATGTGTCTGGAAATAAGCACCCAAAATTTAACATACGCATCTGAACAAATATAAAAAGCACGTATGTCCAGCAGGCATGACTGGCGAGATGAGAAAAACGTCATGCTTTGATTCAGGTCTTTAATGCTGGTGCAGGTCCTCATTATACCTGATGTCACTGGCCAGAAGTCTGTGTAACAAGAACCTTGACGAGACAAATTCAAGAGCCTGGGGCTTGGTTACACTTTCAGTGACAAGAAAGGCTTCATTCAAGTTATAATAAAAGCTTAAAGGTCCCAGAGTCTTTTATGGGCACTGGGGCAGTGAATTCATACTCACTATCTCAGTGTCTGGGCTCAGGATAAGAAGGCGGGGGGGCATCGCCTACTCTTGCTGTTTTTAGAATTCCCTAACAAAGTAAGGTGTTCGTTCACAACTGGGTGAAGTGAGGTTTAATTAAAGTCAAATGCCTTTCCACAAGACACACCACCATGCCAAAACAGGGCTCCCACCACCATGCCAAAACATGGCCCACACCACCATGCCCTCACACCACCATGCCAAAACATGGCCCACACCACCATGCCCTCACACCACCATGCCAAAACAGGGCTCCCACCACCATGCCAAAACATGGCCCACACCACCATGCCCTCACACCACCATGCCAAAACAACCCTCACACCACCATGCCCTCACACCACCATGCCAAAACATGGCCCACACCACCATGCCCTCACACCACCATGCCAAAACATGGCCCACACCACCATGCCCTCACACCACCATGCCAAAACAGGGCTCCCACCACCATGCCAAAACATGGCCCACACCACCATGCCCTCACACCACCATGCCAAAACAACCCTCACACCACCATGCCAAAACAGGGCTCCCACCACCATGCCAAAACATGGCCCACACCACCATGCCCTCACACCACCATGCCAAAACAACCCTCACACCACCATACCCAGCTCTTGTTGCCCTGAGTGCCAGAGTGGAGAAAGTGGTAATACAATGGGTACCAGCACACTGTGGCATCAGAGGCAACGAAAAAGCGGACATTCTGGCAAACAACGGTGCACAGAAGGAGCAGACCAACAAACTGGTGTCATACGATGAAATCAAGACAATCATCAAGGCACAGCAAGGAATAAAGTGGCGCCTCCAGCACCCCAAATATAACCCAGAAGACAGATATCATTTGCTGGAACGACCGGAACAGGTCAAGATCTTCCGCCTGAGGACTGGACACAACCACCTGCTCCACCACATGCACACAAAATTTGGCACTGGGCAGAGTGGAGAGTGCCCTTGTGGTGAGGGACCAATGACAACTGACCACATCCTTCAAAACTGTAGGACGCATGCAGCATCCAGGAGGAAGTACTGGCCAACACCAACAGCAGTGGAAGCCAAACTGTACGGCACCCTGGGGGAGCTGCGACGGACGGCAGCCTTCATCGAGGGCAACGGGCTGCTTATCTAATGGGAGGTGAACGAGGAAGATGAAGAAGATAATAAAATTATTTATTTCTTATCTGTGATAGCATCATGCCATAAGTCATGCATTTACAGCAGCCACCACCATAGAGAAAATGCCCAATTTCTCTTTATCAGATAATAAAATTATTTATTTCTTATCTGTGATAGCATCATGCCATAAGTCATGCATTTACAGCAGCCACCACCATAGAGAAAATGCCCAATTTCTCTTTATCAGATAATAAAATTATTTATTTCTTATCTGTCATAGCATCATGCCATCAGTTATGCATTCACAGCAGCCACCATCATAGAGAAAATGCCCAATTTTCATATGCTATATCTTTATGGCTACCCCACCGCCCCCTTCTCTCCTAGACGCTCAGCTCCAAAGATGCTATGCATTTTCAACTGCATTTCCTCCTTTACAATGAACCAGTAAAATTTATCTGTTAAACCATTTAATAAATGTTTCACTTTCAAGTAACAAAGGAGGCAAAACATTCAAGATTCATGTGTGATACCCACTTAAGCCAATGGAACAGAAAAAAATGGACTGGTCAGGTTTTCCACAACCATTCTACCAGACCCTGAGTGGTGGTCTGGGTGCCAGTATTTTGATTAAGACAAACTGAGATTCTGTGTACAGCATGACTTAGTGCACATAAAAGAACCTATGGCAACAGAAGAGTTGTCAGTGGCAAATTTCTGTAGGGAAATCCACATGAATGGTAACAAAACATGATAAAAGACTGGAAAAAAAAGTTGTACAGGGTTGGGTTGGTGCTGCACTGTGGTGACAAACTCTCCCTGGTGACAACAGCCCAAATTTCACACACTGAAATCTGTTGTCACAAGAAGTGAACCTTCTCCATAAAAGACAAGGTTGTCCCTGTCAAAATTCCAAACCAAAATCCACTTCGATAGTAACTAAACCAAATACACTTGCAGACACTGAGACAGATAAAAAGAAATATAAATTATGGGTGGTACTGCACTGTGGTGACATGGTCTCCTTGAGAACGACATCCTGAATTTCACAGGGGAATATTTTGTGACAAAAGGAAGTAAAATCAAGAAAATAAAAAAGACATTGAAAAGCTAATCATCTTGTAACACCAAAAATGTATACTACATAAACTGTATGTGTTTGTCTGAATGTATGTATACATGTTATATATACGTCAATGTGTGCCAATGTGCGTTTCACTGTATGTGTGTACTGTGTGTATGTTTATGTGCGAGTGTGTGCATGTACGTCTGGTATATTTCATACAGATCAGCCAATGACTTCAACTAGATTTAGATGGGCACTATTCCTTCAAAACTTTCACTGGTCTGTGGTGCAGTTGGTATAGGTAGTGCTGGATAAGAAAAGTAAAAACAGAGCTGACGGTCCAAGAATATGGCAAAGTGGGCTTGCGGATTGTTCTTTTGATTGATGATATGAGAGAGAGAGAGAGAGAGAGAGAGAGAGAGAGAGAGAGAGAGAGAGAGAGAACACTAGAGAAAAACAGAACACTAGAGAAAAAAAAAACACAGAGAGAGGGAAGACTGACAGCGGCAGAACGAGACGAAGAGTGACGGACGGAAGACAGACAGGCAGAACGAGACGGGGAGAGAGGGGGGCGGGGGGGAAGACAGACAGAGGCAGAACGAAATGGGGATAGAGAGACGGGGGGGGGGGGAGACAGAAGCAGAACGAGACGGGGAGAGAGAGAGTGAGGACAGAGGCCGAACGAGACGGAGGGGGGGGGGGAGACAGACAGAGGCAGAACGAGAAGGAGAGAAAAAGAGAGAGGGGGGAAGAAGAAGAGGAAGAACAAGAGACAGGCACTTGTCAAACTCCACAAATGTTTTACTCTGCTTTCTTTTTAAAGTTCAATACACACACAAAACCATTCTAAACTGAACCATTCCTTGAAACACATCCTTATCTTGAATAAACTGTTTTCGGTTTGCAGCACTGTAAAGAATGAATTGTCCTTGGCGTTTGTTTCGTGCCTGCCGTTAGAAAAGTACGTTGTTCCTCTTGCTGGCTACGTGCAAGAACAATCTGGTCAAGAAATATAGTGTTATGCTGATGTATTTGGGTCGTCCACACAATTTGCAACGCTGCATACAGTGGCCACATAATTATATGTACAGTACCTTAGACATCTCGATGCGTGTCTTGCAACTGATGTAGCCATTTTTCGGTCACTGGACTAGTAGCGTTCTGTTGCCTTCGAAACAAATTTGGAACTGTTCGCAGAGCAGATTTGACCGATTTTATCAGATATATATATGCGTTACAAAATATAGTTCGCATAGTCAAAATAGATATTACAGAGTAGAAAATCAGAATGATATACATAAGAATATTTCACACGAATCCAAAATATTATATTTAATCTTAGGAAAATGAGGGTAGAAAAACTATGTAAGTTTTGTGAAGCTCAACTTTCACGACCTTGCGACTCCAAAGCGAAGGTGTGCATTGTTTCACCAATCATAGAAACGACCCAAGAATAATGTCCAATCACAGTGCTTGTCTCTCACCACGCCTCCGTCTCGACGACTCTCGTTTGCGTGTAAGCGTATGAATATAAAGTCACTGGCAGGCAAACTTTTTCTGTCCGAACTCGAGCTGGTTTCAGTTTTGATAGGCTTCATGATTCAGATTTCAGTTTCTCAAGGTTTCACGTGACACAAACCAAAGACTGAAAAAACTGTCAAGGTTTATAGGACAGTAAACTACTGTCGCCGTTTATTGTCAGATCTTTCTTTTTCTTTTCTTTTTTTTTAAATTTATATGTTGTTTTTTCTCAAAGCCTGACTAAGCGCGTTGGGTTACGCTGCTGGTCAGGCATCTGCTTGGCAGATGTGGTGTAGCGTATATGGATTTGCCCGAACGCAGTGACGCCTCCTTGAGCTACTGATACTGATACTGCCAGGTGGCTGTCGTTGCCCTGTATCCTCACAGGTGTAACAGTCTACAATAAAACCTATTTGGTTTCAGTTTCACGTAAGCGTCAAAACGCATGGGCTGATCAGTTTCAAGGCGACAAATCGTGCGGACTGATCCATACACGCTACACCACACAAGAAATGAAGGACGAGGGGTGGGGAAAAGTGAGGTGTCACGTGTTTCAGGATGGGGAGGAAGATGCCAGGTCAGGCCTCAGTTGAGATCAAAAGTTACCACAGAGTCCGTGAAAAAAATGTACAGAGTCCATATACACTCTGCACAATATAACTCTGCGCTTTTTCTGTCGCACAGCCAACATGAGCATAACTGAGTTGGGTATTTCTGTCTTCAGAACTCACCGAACGACGAAATGTATTGGTTAAAGAAGGTTTAACGTGCGGAATTTGTTCTTCCGAGTCTGCATGCGAACACACGTCGTAAGGCAGCAGATCTGCACACAATGTAACCAGATCTGCACACAATGTAACCAGATCTGCATACAATGTAACTGGAACCCGGCCACGGGCCCCGGATCCCACCACTCGGTGTCACGGCACCCGTCAGAATGGACAGCAACTTAAAAAATGAATAAGATGATTTTTCTATTGTTAAAATCGAGGATCAATTGTCAGTGGAGCGGGACATATGTTAAGATTAATTCTATACGAGTTTCTGCGTTAATGCTTTCAATCTAGCTCTCTCTATATGTCTCTGTCTCCCTCTACTACAACAGATGCGGCCGTGTACATAGCATATTATATGGATTAGTCAGGCCGCACTGTGACAATTTGACACTTCAAAACTGAAACAATCTCTCTCTTTCACGCGTGGGCACACACACACACACACACACACACACACACACACACACACACAAACACACACACACACACACCACTGAGCTCGATGGTACACACGCACAAACGCGCGCGCGCCAGATTTGTCTTTTCTTGAGCACATCTTTAATAAAGAAAAGAAAAAAGAATTATCTCCCCAGCACGTGCTTTACGTCATCACATTTCGTGTACGCAACAACAACGAAGAAAGCACCGCCAGCGCAAGATCTGCACATTTTCCTCGCGTTGACCGTCATGGATTTGTTCGGGGATTTGCCGGACCCTTCAGATGGTTGCCAGAAACAGTCAACACGTTTGTATTTGAAATTCAATAGACGAATACGAATAATAATTTTGGTAATGAGAGCATGGGGGAAAAGAAGGAGGGTGTGGAGGAAGGCGGGTGGAAGTGTGGGACAGTGGCTGTTCATATGTCAGTGCAAGGACAGATGCTATTACCCCCCCCCCCCCCACCCGCCCCCCGCCCCCCGCACACACACACTAGAACAGAATAGAATAGAATATGTCTTTATTACCAAGTGTACCGGGGTCACAAGGAATATCCTTTAATGATTCTGTGTCAGATTCATGGGCTTTGCCAAGGAATATGAAATTATGTGCACCCAGCAGCAAAAGTTAACCCTTTCGCTGCCAGGAAAATAAGATTTAAGTGAAATCTATTTGCCAGGGTTTTTTCACAAAAAACGGGTATAAATTTTCAAAAAATTCTGTGCTCCATCATCATCAGTACTCTATATTCCTTCCCCTCCACTCTGGCTGGCTTTGTTTTATGTCTTTTGACACGGGAAGAACTGTAGTTATTTAACAATGTTATTTTACTCTTTTGTTCCAATTTTTCTATGAACCATTACTCATCCTTGTTCTGAGTGGAAATCTCCAGTGGGGTTCAGCTTAACAACACAGACTGCGGTACTGGTAGTTGTGGGATTAATCGGGTAGCATCCCACTCCCAGTTATCTGTCCTGGAAATTAGTTTCTTTCAAGTCTTGAGTCTAAGATAAAGCACAGGACATGGGTTCTTCTTTTCGTGCATTCTAGTGGGAGTTTACATACATGTATGACTGTTATCATCCTGATACATAGACAGCTGTACTCCATTTTCAGGGGTGTATATGTGTGATGCTGGGTATGTCGTGTTTCCATAAGTTACTGAACATAACCTGGCCTACAGCATCTTTAACTTGTGTATATAATCTGCTGCATGTCTATACACACAAAGGAGGTTCAGGTAACAGCAGGTCAACACCTTGGTGATTAGAAAAATCTCCAACCATAACCCACCATGTGTGCGGAATCTGGGAAGTTAGGAAACTCAGGCGAGAATCCAGTGCTCAAGTCTTACCCTTGTGCCACCACACCTGTCAGACCTGACTTCGTGCTGCTGACAGAAAAGATAATGGGAACTAGTCGGAACAGCAGTTGCCTCCTATGTTGTTCTGATGGTCATAGTCGGACACGACTAACTATCATATATATATATATATATATATATATATAATGGCTAAGCAGACCAAAGCAGGATCTACACCTGTGCATGTTAAAGAATAATTCTTGAATAAATCTTTCTCTGTCCCTTTACAGCTCAGTTCATCTTTCACTCTGCTGTCCTGTTCTTGATGATATTGATCAGGTTTAAGTTTATACCAGTTTAGTATTAAAAAAACCGCAGCAACTTTCAAATGTCAGTGCTTTTTCCAGCTAGAAATGAACCTGTAATCAGTGATTTTGCTGTCTTCTTTGTTATATCAAGCAACTTTGCTGTCTTCTTTGTTATATCAAGCATTCAAAAGAATAGAGATTGTCACCTCTTGGTTGATGATATAGTTTTACTGTCATACTGTGTATGTGTTATTCAGTTTGGCATTTATATTCTCTTGCTTATAAAGTGTTTCATGTTTATAAGATGTGCTTATCTATTTATTTTCTCCCCATTAAAAGGATCTATATGATCTTGTTTTGTTCATACAAACCTGTTCATACAGAGCTTTGGTCTTAATGAATGAATTATGCATCTGTGTACAGCTTCCGTAAACAGAAATGGGAATGAGGGGCAAGGAGACGCATCAGCCCCTGCCCCCACTCAGCCCCTGGCAGCCTCAGCGGAGAAGAGGAAGTCAGAGAGCCAGGGTCCCCAGGACGAGGAACCGGTGCGGAAAGAAGCCAGGACAGACAACTCTCCCAATGCTCACAACAGTCTGCTGAGGCTGAGCAGCTATGTGGCCGACCGCAAGGGGGAGAGGGAGGAGATGCAAGACGCTCATCTGCAGATCGACGATTATTCCAGCATGTTCCAAGATCTGCACCCCTCCATGTGAGGCCTCTGACTTTGTTGGTTTCTAATGTGCTTTATTTATTTATTTGATTTGTGTGTTCATGCATGCCACAATAGTATTGGTAACTGTATACGATATATTGTTGATCAGTTTATTCCTGATATGTATATATTTGATTATATTTGTTTGTTCTTGAGAGAAAAGATATGTATTCAATTTATTTTCACTAGTTATCATCATGGGCTCATGAACTCTGCCTCCTTATATTAATCATTTTTTTGATTAAGTGTTAAACATGATTGCAAGAAAATGATAAAACTAAAAATCATTTGATTAAGTGTTAAACATGATTGCAAAAAAATGATAAAACAAAAATCAAGTGTGTGTGATTGTATGTTGTGTATATGATGTGTACATGTTTGTGTGTGTGTGTGTGTGTGTGAAAGAATTCAATCGAGGTCTGTGATGGTTTGTACGTGTGCATGAACTCCATGTCTGCACATAAATGTAGCTCTGTGTGTGTGTGTGGCTGTGTGTGTGTGTGGCTGTGTGTGTGTGGCTATGTGTGTGTGTGTGGCTGTGTGTGTGTGTGGCTGTGTGTATGTGTGGCTGTGTGTGTGTGGCTGCATGGGGGTGTGTTTCAGTGGTCGACTGGCTCTGTACGCAGTGTTTGATGGCCATGGGGGTTCACGTGCTTCAAGGTTCGCATCACAGTATTTGCACAAAATTCTGCGGGATAAGTTTCCGAAGGGTAATGCCTAGTCGATCAGCTGTGCTCTTCAGCATAGTTGTTACGGTTACACTTTGGACAATGTCGGGTTATCTGTCTCACAAACTTGTAGATTACATGTTGATTGAATAGTAAGTTCTCTCACAGCTGACCTGAAGTATCCTTTGGAAAATGTCATGTTATCTGTCTCACAGCCAGATTACACAAATTAGATGTTGTCTCACAACTTTATAACATGCTCTGGAAAATGTCATGTTATCTGTCTCACAACTAGATTGCATGTTGATCAAATGTTAGTTCTGTCATAGCTGAACTGTACTATGCTCTGGAAAATGTCAGAAGTGTACCATGTTGAAAGACATTTTAAAACAGCAAGTTATGTTTATTCTAGTTGTTAACTGATTGATTGTGTCTTTAGTGCCAGCTGATTTTTCCTGATTATTCACTTGAGGAATATGTTGCTGTATTCAGCAAAGATGAAAAATTGTGTGTGTGTGTGTGTGTGTATGTCTGTTTGTGTGTGTGCGTGCATGCGCATGTGTGTGTGTGTTCATTGATTGTGTCTCAAGTGCCAGCGGATTTTTCCTGTTTATTCACTTGAGGAATATGTTGCTGTATTCAGCAATGATGAAAAGTTGTGTATATATATATATATATATATATATATATGTGTGTGTGTGTGTGTGTGTGTGTTCATCATCTCGACTGTGATCTGATTCCATCCTTTTTTCTGTCTTTTTTTAAGAAATAATATTTGTCATTATATGCATTCTGCATTGGAGTCTAGACAGAAATGTTTCTTACTGATAGTGATGATTCTTTTTAAGTGTTTTATATATAAATTATAATTTCATATATGTCACCTGTTAACTGATTAGCCTTAAACCTGTTCAGTGCTGGGATATTTTGTTTAAAATGTATATAAAGTGCTCTCCCCTTGCCAGGGAATTTTGTGGATTTAGAGATAATGAATATATATATATATATATATATATATATATATATATATATATATTACAAAAACTATGGGAGATACGGAAAGAAAGTAGATGTTTCTGTGAAGGAAAATGAATGTGGATTCTGAATTAGGGCTTTTTTCCACAATAGTTATGATTGTAAAGAACCATTCAGGCTCTTGAAACTGAAGATAATTTTTGTGCAGCAGTCTGTTTGAGTGGTTCCACCTCAGCAGAATGGCATCCAAAAAGAAAACAAACAAAATACAGCTGGAAATACCATGCTTGTTGTCAATTACACCTATAGAAGAAAATAAAACAGGTTATAGGTTTATTAAAACAAATCACGACTCATGTAGATATGTAAGATAATCACTTTCCCAATGTGGATACACTCAGCATAAAAAGTCAGTCACTTTCTCAGAAATTGAGCAGTCAAGCATTATACTATATTACTGCTAAGACTTTCCCCATTTAGAGGGGGAAGTTCTCTGATGAAACTCACTCCCTCAAGGTTGCACCTGGGCCAGTTAAAGTGTGTGCTGTGCATCCAGCTTGCCTCCTCAACCAACTGGTCAGCTATCTGATTCAGTGACAAAAAGCATGAAAAAGTACAAGCATATGTTTCACATCCAGTGCACTTTCAAACCAGCATTTCACAAAAATTGTGGATCATCAGTGGTTGTTTATTTCTGGCAGTGTGATTAAAAAAAACCAAACAGGTTCACCGATGTCCAATGGCCATGCCCCCTTCCAGACCCTCTGACTGGCGTTCGACCTGTTGTCTTACATCACTCCTCTCCCTCTGCTTCCTCTCTTCCCATGCCACTCTGCTCCTTTTTTTTATCAGTCATAGTCACTGGCTCAAACTGGATAGACAGACTGAGTTGACATCAAATGGGCTGTCAGTTTTGTCACTGTCATTGTTGTTCACCTTTGTGTTCAAATGAACCATCATACAACAGAAATCCATCTCCATTGATATAGCTATCCATAATCATTAGCACAGCTTGTAAACTTGTATAAATCAGCTGACCGGGACCGCTGTTTTTGTTGGACAAAGTTTTCTACGCCTTTTCTAGCATATGAGGCAACCTTTCTAGGAACATTCCACGTGGTCCCGTTAGCAAATCATTATTGAGAAGAAAGGGGTCTTTCACCTGAGCTAAGCTCATTTAAATAATATCTGTATTATCAAGACACATAAAACTAACCATTGACTGATTCAGAGTCTGTTTATGTTCAGTGAACCAAACTTAAATGAAAGAAAAATCAGAACATATGCAGGATGTCAGTGGACGTCTTCTAGGCACTATGGCAACAATTTGTGCAGGACTTCAGCTGAGTTATATAGGCACTGAACGTGTTAAGAAAATGCTTTTTATGTTGAACATAATTAAAAAAGGAAGAAATAATTTTCATTTTTTGTATTTTCTTTATCAATGAATTTATTTGTTCTGTTTTCTGAAAGCCCAAGTTGTTAACATTCTGCTGTGTATGTATTTGGTTATTTTGTAGGCATCCTTTATAGAGTGTTAACTTCAATCAGTCTTTTCAGTTTAGACCTTTTTTTTTTTTTTTTAAAGAAGAAAAGGCAGTTCACAGTTACAGCAAATGAGATAGAAGTAACACTTATCCTACTCCACCTGTCCTGCCCAGAAGAGATGTAGAGGTGGAGACGACTTTGACTTGTGGTGTGGTGACTCACATGCTGGATTGTGTGTGTGTGTTTGGTGTGTGTGTGTGTGTTTGGTGTGTGTATGTGTTTGTGTGGTGTGTGTATGGTGTATGTGTGTGGTGTGTGTGTGTGTGATGTGTTTGCAGGAGATGTGGGCACAGTGGAGAAGGAGATCAAGAAATGTCTGATCGACGTCTTCAAGAAGCTAGATGAAGACTTCCTCAGAGAGGCAGCCAGGCAGTAAAGATGTCCATCCTCTTCTCACATGTCTTGTCTGACACACACTGACACATCTGAAGTATTGATAGATCACTAATGACACCTCTGAAGTATTGATAGATCACTGACACCTGATAGATCACTGACACCTCTGAAGTATTAGATCACTGACACGTGTGAAATATTGATAGAACACTTTAGATGTTTGAAGTATTGATAGAGCACTGACACCTCTGAAGTATTGATAGATCACTGACACCTCTGAAGTATTGATAGAACACTTCAGACGTTTGAAGTATTGATAGATCACTGACACACATGAAATATTGATAGAACACTTTAGATGTTTGAAGTATTGATAGATCACTGACACATGTGAAATATTGATAGAACACTTCAGACGTTTGAAGTATTGATAGATCACTGACACATGTGAAATATTGATAGAACACTTCAGACGTTTGAAGTATTGATAGATCACTGACACATTTGAAATATTGATAGAACACTTCAGACGTTTGAAGTATTGATAGATCACTGACACCTCTGAAGTATTGATTGATCACTGACACATATGAAATATTGATAGAACACTTAAGACGTTTGAAGTATTGATAGATCACTGACACCTCTGAAGTATTGATAGATCACTGACACATGTGAAATATTGATAGAACACTTCAGACGTGTGAAGTATTGATAGATCACTGGCACATGTGAAATATTGATAGAACACTTCAGACGTTTGAAATATTGATAGAACACTTCAGACGTTTGAAGTATTGATAGATCACTGGCACCTCTGAAGTATTGGTAGATCACTGACACATGTGAAATATTGATAGAACATTTAAGATGTTTGAAGTATTGATAGATCAGTGAATTTATAGATCACTGAGTCATTTGAAATATTCATAGAACACTGGAAAACCCTATCGGCATAGTTTCCAGTGGTAAAACCCCAAGGGTGTGTTCAGAAAACCCTATCAACATCAGTAACCAGTGGTAAAACCCCAAGGATGTGTTCAGAAAACCCTATCAACATCAGTAACCAGTGGTAAAACCCCAAGGATGTGTTCAGAAAACCCTATCAACATCAGTAACCAGTGGTAAAACCCCAAGGTGTGTGCAGAAAACCCTATCATCAGTAACCAGTGGTAAAACCCCAAGGTGTGTGCAGAAAACCCTATCATCAGTAACCAGTGGTAAAACCCCAAGGTGTGTACAGAAAACCCTATCATCAGTAACCAGTGGTAAAACCCCAAGGTGTGTACAGAAAACCCTATCATCAGTAACCAGTGGTAAAACCCCAAGGTGTCTACAGAAAACCCTATCATCATAACCAGTGGTAAAACCCCAAGGATGTGTGCAGAAAACCCTCGTGGAAGGACGGCACAACAGCGGTGGTGGTTCTGGTTGTGAACAACACTCTCTTCATCGCCAACCTGGGAGACAGCAAGGTCACCTCCCTTTCTCTTCACCTTGCTCTCTGTCTGTCTGTCTCTCTGCCTGTCTCTTTCTCTCTGTCTCTTTCTGCCTCTTTCTCCCAATCTCTGTCTCTCTCTGCCTGTCTCTGCATCTCTAGTTCTGCCTCTCTCTGTGTCTCTCGGTCTGTCTCTGCGTCTTTCTTTCTGTCTCTCTGCCTGCCTGTCTCTGTCCCTCTCTCTCCCTCTCTCTGTCTCTTTCCCTGTCTCTTTCTCTCTCTATCTGTGTCTGTCTCTCTGCCCATCTGTCTTTCTGTCTCTCTCTGCCTGTCTCTGTCTCTCTCTGCCTGTCTCTGTCTCTCTCTACCCGTCTCCTGCTCTCTTTCTGTGTCTTCCTTTCTCCTATCCCTCACTGTGCGTCATCAGTGTGTTGGGTTTATGCGAAGGTCAGGCACTTGTTTCCTAATCAGATGTGGTGTTGCATACATTGATGAATCAGCCCGCACACTTTGACACGGCCTTGACACTGAAACTGAAACTTCACCTTGCTAGCAGCACCTGTCGAAGCCTGGCCACTTAGCCATATAGTTTACCCTGTACCTGTCATGTTGAGTTGTCTGTCAGTCTGTCTGTTTGAATACAGGTGTTGATGCTGCATGCTGATATTAAATCAGGTATAAGAACCATTCATGCTGATAATACATGCAGAAGAAATTGAAAATCAAAACTTTTATATACGGACATACATGCATTCATACACACACATACATTAGGTATATATGTTACAGTGTAACAAGATCAGATTATGCATGTATGTAGGTATATATATGTATGTGTCTTTCTGTCTGTCTATCTAATTTGAAGTATATAGATAGAGATATAGATACATTGGTGGTTGGAATGTTTGTCACCTGAATGAGGTGATCAAGGTAGGTGCAGGGAAAATCCAGTACACTGTAGGCAGGAAGGAAAGCACAAAGGATGGCGCAGCACTGTGGTGACATGTTCACCCTGGGGAGAGCTGCCTGAATTGCACACTGAGAGATCTGTTGTGACCATCACTTGTGTTGGATGTCTGTGTCTGTGTCTGTGTCGTGTGTATGTGTCTGTAAATATATATATTGTGTGAGTTTGTGTGCGTAAAAATATAATGCGCGTGTGTGTGTGCAGTCCATCTTGTGTCGCTACAAGGCAGAGGAAGGGGGGGGTGTGGCAGTCCCCCTCACCACCGTGTGTGTGTGTGTGTGTGTGTGTGTGTGTGTGTGCAGTCCATCCTGTGTTGCTACAAGGCAGAGGAAGGGGGGGGGTGGCAGTCCCCCTCACCACCGTGTGTGTGTGTGTGTGTGCAGTCCATCTTGTGTCGCTACAAGGCAGAGGAAGGGGGGGGTGTGGCAGTCCCCCTCACCACCGTGTGTGTGTGTGTGCAGTCCCCCTCACCACCGTGTGTGTGTGTGTGTGTGTGTGTGTGTGTGCAGTCCATCTTGTGTCGCTACAAGGCATAGGAAGGGGGAGGGGGGGGTGGCAGTCCCCCTCACCACTGTATGTGTGTGTGTGTGTGTGTGCAGTCCCCCTCACCACCGTGTGTGTGTGTGTGCAGTCCATCCTGTGTCGCTACAAGGCAGAGGAAGGGGGGTGTGTGTCAGTCCCCCTCACCACCGTGTGTGTGTGTGTGTGTGCAGTCCCCCTCACCACCGTGTGTGTGTGTGCGTGTGTGTGTGTGTGTGTGTGCAGTCCATCCTGTGTCGCTACAAGGCAGAGGAAGGGGGGTGTGTGGCAGTCCCCCTCACCACCGACCACAGCCCCTCAGTGTACACGGAGCGCATGAGGATTCAGAAAGCTGGGGGCTATGTCAGGTATGACCACCCTGCATGCAGAGAGGGGGTGCGGTGGGGGAGGGAAGGGGGGTGTTCTGCTTGAGGTTCAGGGGCAGGGGGAGGAGGGGGTGTGGACTGGCTTCAGTGGTAACACTGGGACACAAGTACAGTGCACCATGTTCTTCATATGGTCGTTTGTCTGCTGACTGTCTGGTACGTTGGTTTCACCTGCAGCGTTCACCAGACTACCGTACCAAAAACATCCAGTTGCTCTTTGGTTGAGTTCATTGACAGCATCAACACCTGGTGATTCTGTAAAGATGGGGAAACAGCTTTGTGGTTCTGTCTGCCATGTCAGATGTGACGTGTCCACTGTCTGATGAGCTTTTCTGGTCACACTGATGGTTCTTCACCAATAGCTCATCTACTCCACTTTTGCCTTGAGAAATTCCAGGTTGACCTGCCATGTACAATCTCACCAATGATCACCAGCAGTTTCTGAGTGCAGACAACTGAATGCAGATTTGGTTTGGTTTCCATTTCAGTTTTCTTACCACTTGTCTGCACTCTTTTCATTTCTTGTTTCCAGTAAGTCTGGGCAGTTTTCTCTCTTTTCCTTTCTTCCCCCCAGCATTCCTGGACAGTTTTTCTGTTTTCCACAGTCTGTGATGTACTGTCTGTATTGTTTTGGTCTTGGGAGTAGGTAGTGATGTTAGCACATGCACTATCATGAAACACACACACACACACACACACACACACACACACACACACACCGACACACACACACACATCATACCAACAGATGAAAACACAATCAAACACACACAGAGAACACACACACGCATACATACATGTATACATAACCCTGCACAACTGAATTGCTCACTCAGTTTGAAGTAATGTCTATTATTACCTGTGTGTGTCAGGGAGGGTGATGGAATAGTGTTGTCAGGGTCACTGGGTGATCTCTGTGTGTGTGTGTGTGTGTGAGGGAGGGTGATGGAATAGTGTTGTCAGGGTCACTGGGTGATCTGTGTGTGTGTGTGTGTGTGTGAGGGAGGGTGATAGAATAGTGTTGTCAGGGTCACTGGGTGATCTGTGTGTGTGTGTGTGTGTGTGAGGGAGGGTGATAGAATAGTGTTGTCAGGGTCACTGGGTGATCTGTGTGTGTGTGTGAGGGAGGGTGATAGAATAGTGTTGTCAGGGTCACTGGGTGATGTGTGTGTGTGTGTGTGTGTGTGTGTGTGAGGGAGGGTGATAGAATAGTGTTGTCAGGGTCACTGGGTAATGTGTGTGTGTCAGGGAGGATGATAGAATAGTGTTGTCATGGTCACTGGGTGATGTGTGTGTGTGTCAGGGAGGATGATAGAATAGTGTTGTCAGGGTCACTGGGTGATGTGTGTGTGTCAGGGAGGATGATAGAATAGTGTTGTCAGGGTCACTGGGTGATCTGTGTGTGTCAGGGAGGGTGATAGAATAGTGTTGTCAGGGTCACTGGGTGATGTGTGTGTGTCAGGGAGGGTGATAGAATAGTGTTGTCAGGGTCACTGGGTGATGTGTGTGTGTCAGGGAGGGTGATGGAATAGTGTTGTCAGGGTCACTGGGTGATCTGTGTGTGTGTCAGGGAGGGTGATGGAATAGTGTTGTCAGGGTCACTGGGTGATCTGTGTGTGTGTCAGGGAGGGTGATAGAATAGTGTTGTCATGGTCACTGGGTGATGTGTGTGTTAGGGAGGGTGATAGAATAGTGTTGTCATGGTCACTGGGTGATGTGTGTGTGTGTCAGGGAGGATGATAGAATAGTGTTGTCATGGTCACTGGGTGATGTGTGTGTGTGTCAGGGAGGGTGATAGAATAGTGTTGTCAGGGTCACTGGGTGATGTGTGTGTGTGTGTGTCAGGGAGGGTGATGGAATAGTGTTGTCAGGGTCACTGGGTGATGTGTGTGTGTGTGTGTGTCAGGGAGGGTGATGGAATAGTGTTGTCAGGGTCACTGGGTGATGTGTGTGTGTGTGTGTCAGGGAGGGTGATAGAATAGTGTTGTCAGGGTCACTGGGTGATCTGTGTGTGTGTGTCAGGGAGGGTGATGGAATAGTGTTGTCATGGTCACTGGGTGATGTGTGTGTGTTAGGGAGGGTGATAGAATAGTGTTGTCAGGGTCACTGGGTGATGTGTGTGTATTAGGGAGGGTGATGGAATAGTGTTGTCAGGGTCACTGGGTGATCTGTGTGTGTGTCAGGGAGGGTGATAGAATAGTGTTGTCAGGGTCAGGGTCACTGGGTGATCTGTGTGTGTGTCAGGGAGGGTGATAGAATAGTGTTGTCAGGGTCACTGGGTGATCTGTGTGTGTGTCAGGGAGGGTGATGGAATAGTGTTGTCATGGTCACTGGGTGATGTGTGTGTGTCAGGGAGGGTGATGGAATAGTGTTGTCATGGTCACTGGGTGATGTGTGTGTGTCAGGGAGGGTGATGGAATAGTGTTGTCAGGGTCACTGGGTGATCTGTGTGTGTGTCAGGGAGGGTGATGGATGTCACTGGGTGATGTGTGTGTGTGTCAGGGAGGGGAGGGTGATGGGCATCCTGGAGGTGTCACGGTCACTGGGTGACGGCCCCTACAAGAACCACGGTGTCACCTGTCTGCCAGACGTCAAGCGCTGTCAGCTCACCTCCAACGACAGGTCAGTGGAACCCGTCTCTTAGCCCTTGACCACCGTTAGGACAGTGACTTGATTAGTGGTGGGAAGAGAGGCTTGGTCCCTGCCTTCCCACGCCCAGCCATAGACAGTGAACAATGAATTCATTGGTCCTTCCCATGCCCAGCCATAGACAGTGCACAGTGAATTCATTGGTCCTTGTCTTCCCATGCCCAGCCATAGACAGTGCACAGTGAATTCATTGGTCCTTCCCATGCCCAGCCATAGACAGTGAACAATGAATTCATTGGTCCTTGTCTTCCCACGCCCAGCCATAGACAGTGCACAGTGAATTCATTGGTCCTTCCCATGCCCAGCCATAGACAGTGAACAATGAATTCATTGGTCCTTCCCATGCCCAGCCATAGACAGTGCACAATGAATCCATTGGTCCCTGCCTTCCCACGCCCAGCCATAGACAGTGCACAGTGAATTCATTGGTCCTTGTCTTCCCACGCCCAGCCATAGACAGTGCACAATGAATCCATTGGTCCCTGCCTTCCCACGCCCAGCCATAGACAGTGCACAGTGAATTCATTGGTCCTTGTCTTCCCACGCCCAGCCATAGACAGTGCACAATGAATTCATTGGTCCTTCCCACGCGCAGCCATAGACAGTGCACAGTGAATTCATTGGTCCTTGTCTTCCCACGCCCAGCCATAGACAGTGCACAGTGAATTCATTGGTCCTTGTCTTCCCACGCCCAGCCATAGACAGTGCACAGTGAATTCATTGGTCCTTCCCACGCCCAGCCATAGACAGTGCACAGTGAATTCATTCGTCCTTCCCATGCCCAGCCATAGACAGTGCACAATGAATTCATTGGTCCTTCCCATGCCCAGCCATAGACAGTGCACAGTGAATTCATTGGTCCTTCCCATGCCCAGCTATAGGCAGTGCACAATGAATCCATTGGTCCTTCCCATGCCCAGCCATAGACAGTGCACAGTGAATTCATTGGTCCTTCCCATGCCCAGCCATAGTGAACAGTGAATTCATTGGTCCTTCCCATGCCCAGCCATAGACAGTGCACAGTGAATCCATTGGTCCTTGTCTTCCCATGCCCAGCCATAGACAGTGAACAGTGAATTCATTGGTCCTTCCCATGCCCAGCCATAGACAGTGCACAGTGAATTCATTGGTCCTTGTCTTCCCATGCCCAGCCATAGACAGTGCACATTGAATTCATTGGTCCTTGCTGGTCATTCAGACGAGATGATAAGCCAGTCTCCTGTGTGCAGCATGCACTTAGCTCATGTAAAGACGTCATGTCCTGTGTGCAGCATACACTTCGCATATATAAAGACATGTCCTGTGTGCAGCATGCACTTAGCGTATATAAAGACATGTCCTGTATGCAACATACACTTAGCTCAAGTAAAGACATGTCCTGTGTGCAGCATGCACTTAGCTCATGTAAAGACATGTCCTGTGTGTAGCATGCACTTAGCTCATGTAAAGACATGTCCTGTGTGTAGCATGCACTTAGCTCATGTAAAGACATGTCCTGTGTGTAGCATGCACTTAGCTCATGTAAAGACATGTCCTGTGTGCAGCGTGCACTTAGCTCATGTAAAGACATGTCCTGTGTGCAGCATGCACTTAGTTCATGTAAAGACATGTCCTGCGTGCAGCGTGCACTTAGTTGATGTGAAAAGAGCCCATGGCAACAAAAAGGTTGTCCCTAGCACCAAAAACAAAGGGGGAAAAAACCACTGATTATAAAACAGAGAGACTTACAGACAGGAAACAAAGGGTGGCGCTGCACTGTGGCGTCTTGCTCTCACTGAGGATGAACAACCCAAATTTCACACAGAGAAATGATGTGACAAAATGTAATACAATTCAATTCATTGCAAAACAATGCAGTACAATACATTACAATACAGTGCAGTGCAGTTCAATACAATACAGTGCAGTGCAGTTCAATACATTACAATATAGTGCAGTGCAATACAATACATTACAATACAGTACAGTGCAGTTCAATACAATACATTACAATACAGTGCAGTGCAGTTCAATACAATACATTACAATACAGTGCAGTGCAGTACAATACATTACAATACAGTACAGTGCAGTGCAGTTCAATACAATACATTACAATACAGTGCAATGCAATCCAGTACAATTGTGTTATACAGTGCAGCATGGTACGGTAGAAACAGAAAACAGTGCCCACAGTTCAATGGTACATTTACAATGAGTGCATGCAATTCAATACAATACATTACAATCAGTGCAGTGGGTTCATACAGTACATACAGTGCATGGCCTTCAATACATGTACAAACAGCTTCAGCAGTGGCAGAAGCAATGCAATTACAGTGCAGTGCAGTACCATACACTGTGCACATCATTACATACGTTGTGCACATTAGTCAGTCACTGGTGCTAGTTCAACATATTAGCATACGTTAGTGAGTGCAACATCATTACATACGTGTAGTGCATTACAATCATCTAGTCATCAGTGTGTGGCATGTCAAACATTAGCAATACAGTGAGTTGCAACATCATTCAGGTACAGTCACTGTGCTGTTCAACATACAATCAGTAGCAGTTATGTCAACATCACTAGTAGCAATGTGGCTGTCAAACATTCAATCCAGTAGCAGTGTGTCAATACATTACAATACAGTGCATGTGGTGTGCAACATACACATTCATCAGCAGTGAGTGTAGTACAATACCTACATATCACTGTGTGGTGTCAACAATACAGTGCAGTGCAGTTGCAATACATCTCAATCACGTGCAGTTCAACATACATTACAATCAGTGCAGTGGTGCATAAGTTACAATACAGTAGCAGTGCAGTTATACATACAATACATGCATCAGTAGTGCAGTGCAGTACAATTACATTACAATACAGTGCAGTGCAACAGTACAATAATTACTAGTGCAGTGACAGTGCATCAAGTGCAGTACAGTGCAATGCCGTACAATACAATACATTACCAATAAGTGCAGTACAATACATTACAATACAGTACAGTGCAATGCAGTACAATACAATACATTACAATATAGTGCAGTGCAGTACAATACATTACAATACAGTGCAGTGCAGTACAATACATTACAATACAGTGCAATGCAATCCAGTACAATTGTGTTATACAGTGCAGCATGGTACGGTAGAAACAGAAAACAGTGCCCACAGCAATGGTGGCTGAGTGGTGTGTGGTGTGTGGTCACAGGTACATCATGATGGCCTGTGACGGACTGTGGAAAAGCTTCAGCATGGAAGACAGCCTGCATTATGTCAACACCATCCTAAAGGTCAGTCACTGTGTGTGTGTGTCAACATCATCCCTCAGGTCAGTCACTGTGTGTGTGTGTCAACATCATCCCTCAGGTCAGTCACTGTGTGTGTGTCAACATCATCCCTCAGGTCAGTCACTGTGTGTGTGTGTCAACATCATCCCTCAGGTCAGTCACTGTGTGTGTGTGTCAACATCATCCCTCAGGTCAGTCACTGTGTGTGTGTGTCAACATCATCCCTCAGGTCAGTCACTGTGTGTGTGTCAACATCATCCCTCAGGTCAGTCACTGTGTGTGTGTCAACATCATCCCTCAGGTCAGTCACTGTGTGTGTGTGTCAACATCATCCCTCAGGTCAGTCACTGTGTGTGTGTGTCAACATCATCCCTCAGGTCAGTCACTGTGTGTGTGTGTCAACATCATCCCTCAGGTCAGTCACTGTGTGTGTGTGTCAACATCATCCCTCAGGTCAGTCACTGTGTGTGTGTGTCAACATCATCCCTCAGGTCAGTCACTGTGTGTGTGTGTGTCAACATCATCCCTCAGGTCAGTCACTGTGTGTGTGTGTCAACATCATCCCTCAGGTCAGTCACTGTGTGTGTGTGTCAACATCATCCCTCAGGTCAGTCACTGTGTGTGTGTGTCAACATCATCCCTCAGGTCAGTCACTGTGTGTGTGTGTCAACATCATCCCTCAGGTCAGTCACTGTGTGTGTGTGTCAACATCATCCCTCAGGTCAGTCACTGTGTGTGTGTGTCAACATCATCCCTCAGGTCAGTCACTGTGTGTGTGTGTCAACATCATCCCTCAGGTCAGTCACTGTGTGTGTGTGTCAACATCATCCCTCAGGTCAGTCACTGTGTGTGTGTCAACATCATCCCTCAGGTCAGTCACTGTGTGTGTGTGTCAACATCATCCCTCAGGTCAGTCACTGTGTGTGTGTGTGTCAACATCATCCCTCAGGTCAGTCACTGTGTGTGTGTGTCAACATCATCCCTCAGGTCAGTCACTGTGTGTGTGTGTCAACATCATCCCTCAGGTCAGTCACTGTGTGTGTGTCAACATCATCCCTCAGGTCAGTCACTGTGTGTGTGTGTCAACATCATCCCTCAGGTCAGTCACTGTGTGTGTGTGTGTCAACATCATCCCTCAGGTCAGTCACTGTGTGTGTGTGTCAACATCATCCCTCAGGTCAGTCACTGTGTGTGTGTGTCAACATCATCCCTCAGGTCAGTCACTGTGTGTGTGTGTCAACATCATCCCTCAGGTCAGTCACTGTGTGTGTGTGTCAACATCATCCCTCAGGTCAGTCACTGTGTGTGTGTGTCAACATCATCCCTCAGGTCAGTCACTGTGTGTGTGTGTCAACATCATCCCTCAGGTCAGTCACTGTGTGTGTGTGTCAACATCATCCCTCAGGTCAGTCACTGTGTGTGTGTGTCAACATCATCCCTCAGGTCAGTCACTGTGTGTGTGTCAACATCATCCCTCAGGTCAGTCACTGTGTGTGTGTGTCAACATCATCCCTCAGGTCAGTCACTGTGTGTGTGTGTGTGTCAACATCATCCCTCAGGTCAGTCACTGTGTGTGTGTGTGTGTCAACATCATCCCTCAGGTCAGTCACTGTGTGTGTGTCAACATCATCCCTCAGGTCAGTCACTGTGTGTGTGTCAACATCATCCCTCAGGTCAGTCACTGTGTGTGTGTGTCAACATCATCCCTCAGGTCAGTCACTGTGTGTGTGTGTCAACATCATCCCTCAGGTCAGTCACTGTGTGTGTGTGTCAACATCATCCCTCAGGTCAGTCACTGTGTGTGTGTCAACATCATCCCTCAGGTCAGTCACTGTGTGTGTGTCAACATCATCCCTCAGGTCAGTCACTGTGTGTGTGTGTCAACATCATCCCTCAGGTCAGTCACTGTGTGTGTGTGTGTCAACATCATCCCTCAGGTCAGTCACTGTGTGTGTGTGTCAACATCATCCCTCAGGTCAGTCACTGTGTGTGTGTCAACATCATCCCTCAGGTCAGTCACTGTGTGTGTGTGTCAACATCATCCCTCAGGTCAGTCACTGTGTGTGTGTGTCAACATCATCCCTCAGGTCAGTCACTGTGTGTGTGTGTCAACATCATCCCTCAGGTCAGTCACTGTGTGTGTGTGTGTCAACATCATCCCTCAGGTCAGTCACTGTGTGTGTGTGTCAACATCATCCCTCAGGTCAGTCACTGTGTGTGTGTGTGTCAACATCATCCCTCAGGTCAGTCACTGTGTGTGTGTGTCAACATCATCCCTCAGGTCAGTCACTGTGTGTGTGTCAACATCATCCCTCAAGGTCAGTCACTGTGTGTGTGTGTCAACATCATCTCTCAGGTCAGTCACTGTGTGTGTGTGTCAACATCATCCCTCAGGTCAGTCACTGTGTGTGTGTGTCAACATCATCCCTCAGGTCAGTCACTGTGTGTGTGTCAACATCATCCCTCAGGTCAGTCACTGTGTGTGTGTGTCAACATCATCCCTCAGGTCAGTCACTGTGTGTGTGTGTCAACATCATCCCTCAAGTCAGTCACTGTGTGTGTGTCAACACCATCCCTCAGGTCAGTCACTGTGTGTGTGTCAACATCATCCCTCAGGTAGTCACTGTGTGTGTGTCAACATCATCCCTCAGGTAGTCACTGTGTGTGTGTCAACACCATCCCTCAGGTCAGTCACTGTGTGTGTGTCAACATCATCCCTCAGGTCAGTCACTGTGTGTGTGTGTCAACATCATCCCTCAGGTCAGTCACTGTGTGTGTGTGTGTCAACATCATCCCTCAGGTCAGTCACTGTGTGTGTGTGTGTCAACATCATCCCTCAGGTCAGTCACTGTGTGTGTGTGTCAACACCATCCCTCAGGTCAGTCACTGTGTGTGTGTGTCAACATCATCACTCAGGTAGTCACTGTGTGTGTGTGTCAACATCATCCCTCAGGTCAGTCACTGTGTGTGTGTCAACACCATCCCTCAGGTCAGTCACTGTGTGTGTGTCAACATCATCCCTCAGGTCAGTCACTGTGTGTGTGTGTGTCAACATCATCCCTCAGGTCAGTCACTGTGTGTGTGTGTCAACATCATCCCTCAGGTCAGTCACTGTGTGTGTGTGTCAACATCATCCCTCAGGTAGTCACTGTGTGTGTGTGTCAACATCATCCCTCAGGTCAGTCACTGTGTGTGTGTGTGTCAACATCATCCCTCAGGTCAGTCACTGTGTGTGTGTGTCAACATCATCCCTCAGGTAGTCACTGTGTGTGTGTGTGTGTCAACATCATCCCTCAGGTAGTCACTGTGTGTGTGTGTCAACATCATCCCTCAGGTAGTCACTGTGTGTGTGTGTGTGTCAACATCATCCCTCAGACCTTTTCTCCCTGAAAGTGAACCATGAACTCTGACCTCTGTCCTGTTCCATCTGAAAGTGAAACACGAACTCTGACCTGTTCCCCCTTAAAGTGAACTATGAACTCTGACCTCTGTCCTGTTCCCCCTGAAAGTGAACTCTGACCTCTGTCCTATTCCCCCTGAAAGTGAAACATGAACTCTGTCCTATTCCCCCTGAAAGTGAAACATGAACTCTGTCCTATTCCCACTGAAAGTGAAACATGAACTCTGTCCTATTCCCACTGAAAGTGAAACATGAACTCTGACCTCTGTCCTTCCCCCCCCCTCCCCCTACTCCCCTGAAAGTGAATCATGAACTCTTACCTCTGTCCTTCCCCCCCCCCACCCACTCCCCCAAAAGTGAACCATGAACTCTGTCCTGTCTCACTGAAAGTGAACCATGAACTCTGACCTCTGCCCTGTCCCACTGAAAGTGAACCATGAACTCCTCTGTCCTGTTCCCCCCTGAACATGAAACATGAACTCTGACCCCTGTCCTGTTCCCCCCTGAACATGAAACATGAACTCTGTCCTGTTCTCCCTGAAAGTGAACCATGAACTCTGACTTCTGACCTGTTCCCGCTGAAACTGAACTATGAACACTGACCTCTGACCTGTTCTCCCTGAAACTGAACCATGCACACTGACCTCTGACCTGTTCTCCCTGAAACTGAACCATGAACACTGACCTCTGACCTGTTCCCCTGAAAGTGAACCAAGAACACTGACCTCTGACCTGTTCCCCTGAAAGTGAACCAAGAACACTGACCTCTGACCTGTTCCCCTGAAAGTGAACCAAGAACACTGACCTCTGACCTGTTCCCCCTGAAAGTGAACCAAGAACACTGACCTGTCCTGCTCCCCCTCCACAGGACCAGTCCATTCACGGCACTGACCGGCGGTCAGCAGAGGAGGTGCGCTTTGACACGGCCACCAGTCGTCTGGCCAACACGGCCGTCCTGCGACTCAGCGGAGACAATGTCACTGTACTGACCGTGGCCATCAACCCCCCCCAGGTCTGATCGTCATGGTGATGCATCACATATCACCGCTGCTGTGCTCTCTGTGCCCCCACCCCCACACCCTTACCCCTCCCAAACTCCCCACCATCCTCCCCATCACATTCACAGCAGCTGTGTGATCCCACAGTGACATTGATTGATCCCACACTGACACTGATTGATCCCACAGTGACACTGATTGATCCCACAGTGACACTGATTGATCCAGCAGTGATGTTGATTGATTGGACAATGACGTTGATTGATCCAACACTGAGGTTTATGGTCCTGACATTGATTGATCGAACAGTGACGTTGATTGATCTGACATGGACATTGATCTGACAGTGACATTGATTGATTGGGCAGTGATGTTGATTGATCTGACAGTGATGTTGATTGATTGTTGATTGATCTGACAGTGGTGTTGATTGATCTGACAGTGACATTGATTGATCTGACATGGACATTGATTGATCGTTGATTGATCTGACAGTGACATTGATTGATTCAACAGTGACATTGATTGATCCGACAGTGATGTTGATTTATCTGACAGTGACATTAATTGATCTTACATTGACGTTGATTGATCTGACAGTGACATTGATTGATCTGACAGTGATGTTGATTGATTGTTGATTGATCTGACAGTGGTGTTGATTGATCTGACAGTGACATTCATTGATCTGACATTGACGTTTGGGGACCAGACATGGGACGCAGGGGGACAGGATGTGCATTGGATTGAACTTAGGGATGGAACATGGCTCCTTCAGTCAAGGCAGCCTGGAAAAGTCTTGGTGGAAAATGAGAGAACCATTTCCTGGGGCTGGAAAAGTCTTGTTGAAATATGTCTTGTCCATCAGAGTGTGGAAAAGTCTTGGTATTTTGATAAAAACACTTGACCAGAACCATTCAGCAAAGAGCTCAGACCATTCTGTGCCAGTTAGCTGACAGGCCAGACACAGTGCTTCCCCAGTGATTGATCAGCTGATGGAAGAAACTGTTTGGTCACCTGTGTAGACACCTGATGGAAGAATGGTCACCTGTGTAGACATGTGATGGAAGAACTGTGGTCACCTGTGTAGACAGCTGATGGAAGAACTGTGGTCACCTGTGTAGACCCCTGATGGAAGAACTGTGGTCACCTGTGTAAACACCTGATGGAAGAACTGTGGCCACCTGTGTAGACATGTGATGGAAGAATGATCACCTGTGTAAACACGTGATGGAAGAATGGTCACCTGTGTAGACACCTGATGGAAGAACTGTGGTCACCTGTGTAGACACCTGATGGAAGAATGGTCACCTGTGTAAACACCTGATGGAAGAACTGTGGTCACCTGTGTAAACACCTGATGGAAGAATGGTCACCTGTGTAGACACCTGATGGAAGAACTGTGGTCACCTGTGTAAACACCTGATGGAAGAACTGTGGTCACCTGTGTAGACACCTGATGGAAGAATGGTCACCTGTGTAGACATGTGATGGAAGAACTGTGGTCACCTGTGTAAACACCTGATGGAAGAATGGTCACCTGTGTAGACATGATGGAAGAATGATCACCTGTGTAAACACCTGATGGAAGAACTGTGGTCACCTGTGTAGACACATGATGGAAGAATGGTCACCTGTGTAGACACCTGATGGAAGAACTGTGGTCACCTTTGTAGACACGTGATGGAAGAATGGTCACCTGTGTAGACATGTGATGGAAGAATGATCACCTGTGTATACACCTGATGGAAGAACTGTGGTCACCTGTGTAGACACGTGATGGAAGAATGGTCACCTGTGTAGACACCTGATGGAAGAATGGTCACCTGTGTAGACATGTGATGGAAGAACTGTGGTCACCTGTGTAGACACCTGATGGAAGAACTGTGGTCACCTGTGTAGACACGTGATGGAAGAATGGTCACCTGTGTAGACACGTGATGGAAGAACTGTGGTCACCTGTGTAGATACGTGATGGAAGAACTGTGGTCACCTGTGTAGACACGTGATGGAAGAATGGTCACCTGTGTAGACACCTGATGGAAGAATGGTCACCTGTGTAGACACCTGATGGAAGAACTGTGGTCACCTGTGTAGACACGTGATGGAAGAATGGTCACCTGTGTAAACACGTGATGGAAGAACTGTGGCCACCTGTGTAGACACGTGATGGAAGAATGATCACCTGTGTAAACACGTGATGGAAGAATGGTCACCTGTGTAAACACCTGATGGAAGAACTGTGGTCACCTGTGTAGACACCTGATGGAAGAATGGTCACCTGTGTAAACACCTGATGGAAGAACTGTGGTCACCTGTGTAAACATCTGATGGAAGAACTGTGGTCACCTGTGTAGACACCTGATGGAAGAATGGTCACCTGTGTAGACACCTGATGGAAGAACTGTGGTCACCTGTGTAGACACCTGATGGAAGAATGGTCACCTGTGTAAACACGTGATGGAAGAACTGTGGCCACCTGTGTAGACACGTGATGGAAGAATGGTCACCTGTGTAGACACGTGATGGAAGAATGGTCACCTGTGTAGACACGTGATGGAAGAATGGTCACCTGTGTAAACACCTGATGGAAGAACATGTGGTCACCTGTGTAAACACCTGATGGAAGAACTGTGGTCACCTGTGTAGACACCTGATGGAAGAATGGTCACCTGTGTAAACACGTGATGGAAGAACTGTGGTCATCTGTGTAGACATGTGATGGAAGAATGGTCACCTGTGTAGACACCTGATGGAAGAATGGTCACCTGTGTAGACACCTGATGGAAGAATGGTCACCTGTGTAGACACCTGATGGAGACAGGACTTTCATGACCCAGTGAGAGACGGACTCCCTGCTGACGAAGGCAAACGTTGTGAGGTGGTTTGTTTCAGAGAGGTGGGTGGGTGGGTAGGGGGTGGGTATGTGGTTGGTAAGAATGAACTGTACTTGTTTCAGTGAAAGAGAATCAAACTAAGAATGGCTTAAGTATCTGGCTTTGTGTGTGTCCTGCTGTCTGTGTTATTGTCTGTATGTGTGTTGTGTATGTTCACTGCTGGTGGTGTTATTGTCTGTATGTGTGTTGTGTATGTTCACTGTATGTGTGTGTGTTCTGCTGTCTGTGTTATTGTCTGTATGTGTGTTATGTATGTTCACTGTATGTGTGTGTTCTGCTGTTGGTGTTATCGTCTGTTTGTGTGGTGTGTATGTTCACTGTGTGTGTGTTTCATTGTGTGTGTTGATGTTAAGTGAATGAATGAGAGAGAGAGAGTGTGTGTGTGCGTATTGCTGTGTTCATTGTGCTTGTCAGGTATATTCATTCACATTGTAATGTATGTTTACGTGTTGTGTATGTTCATACCATGTGTTATATGTTTATTCAATGTCATTTAAGTTCTTTGCATGTTACATCTGTTCATTTTATGTCATATTCATTGTAATGTGTGATGTGTATGTTCATATGTATGTTTATTTCGTTTGTGAATGTGTGGTGTATCTGTATTGTTCATTGCATGTGTGTCACATGTGGCCTGACTGCCTTCTCACCACACTCCAACTGTACATACATCAACACCAGACTTCTCACCACACTCCAACTGCACATACATCAACACCAGACTTCTCACCACACTCCAACTTCACATACATCAACACCAGACTTCACACACATCAACACCAGACTTCTCACCACACTCCAACTGTACATACATCAACACCAGACTTCTCACCACACTCCAACTGTACATACATCAACACCAGACTTCTCACCACACTCCAACTGTACATACATCAACACCAGACTTCTCACCACACTCCAACTTCACACACATCAACACCAGACTTCTCACCACACTCCAACTGTACATACATCAACACCAGACTTCTCACCACACTCCAACTTCACACACAGGTTTTAATTTTTGTACACATAATTGTGTAAATTGTACAACTTCCTTCCATATTATTGTCTTAAAACTTCTCTTTTTTTTTTTTTGGGGGGGGGGGTCATTTTTCCTTTCCTTCTTTTTTTCCCACATACCCCAATTCAGTAAATGAAAAGTTGTATGCTTTTCCTTGTATGGGTGATTTATTCCATAATTGCTATTTAATTACAATGACACAGTTATGGAATGGTGGGTAATGGTCGTGATTATTGTCTCATTTTGAGTTGATTTATATATAAGTATAATGACTTACATCTGTTTTGTTCACAGTATTCAGACTCCCCCCTCCCCCAATCTATTCTGAATTTTCGTAACGACCCAAGAAAGTCCAGGATGCACACACACAAACAAAAAACAGCAAAAAGACTTCTCACCACATTTAAACTCCACACATGTCAACACCAGAAAGACTAAAATAACCTTTTATTTCACTCATACAAAACAACACTGGAAAGCCCACGATACATTAAAGATAAAAAGCCATGACAAAAAAAGCAACAAGAAAAAAACACCACAAGTATAGGATATATTACACAAGACAGCAACTGCCTACTACTTTCAAACAAGTTAACAAAGCATTGCTATGTTGCAACATGTTCAAAGCATTATGTACATACACACACTCCTAATTCACAAGGGTCAGTCCTCCCAGTGTTTCACATCAACAACACTATATCATGATTTCAGAGAACACGTCAAACAATAACTAAGTGTTGAGTTCATGTGTGTGAAAACATACGCTAAAATGCATCAAATCTGAGATCCTTACAAATGCTAAGTTTGAAGACACTTCCTTGCAAGTCCAGGTGAGTGGAGACAAAACACCATTCTTGGTGAGAGGCTAACCTTAAAAACCACGTTTAAATGCATGTGAGTATGCTTGTTCATAAGATGCTCAACTCCTTGAAGATGCTAGTCATATTCTGATCATCCAAACAGTAAAAAAATTCCAGAATAGACAGCCAGCATATTGAGATGTCAAATAGCATTTATTAAACCTTTCCTCAAAAGCACACTGACTGCACCCCATCAACTGGATCTTCCCTGACGGGGAACTGAACCATGAGGAGCACAGTGGGGTTGGTATGAATGTCTTTTCTATGGAGTGCCTTCCTGATTCAAAAAGAAATGGGGATTTCTTGGGGAAAAGGTTTCACAGTTCCTGCCCTTTCCCAGGGAAGTGGAAACGTGTGGTGCAAAGCACAGATCACCATCTTCCATGTGGACTGTGGAAGCCCTGGGCCCCTTGGCTGTACAACAACACTGACCCAACAGCTGCAGATACAGGTGATCAGAGAACAACATACAGGGCTGTACAACAAGGCTGGGGAGTTCACGGCATCAGCACTTCCTTTTTGTTCCAAGACGTCGAGGACAGACACACCGACACAATATGACCAGTACAGGACAGACACACCGACACAATATGACCAGTACAGGACAGATACACCAACACAATATGACCAGTACAGGACAGATACACCAACACAATATGACCAGTACAGGTGATGAGACGTCAAGGACAGACACACCGACACAATATGACCAGTACAGGACAGACACACCGACACAATATGACCAGTACAGGTGATGAGACGTCAAGGACAGACACACCGACACAATATGACCAGTACAGGTGATGAGATGTCAAGGACAGACACACCGACACAATATGACCAGTACAGGTGATGAGACGTCAAGGACAGACACACCGACACAATATGACCAGTACAGGACAGACACACCGACACAATATGACCAGTACAGGTGATGAGACGTCAAGGACAGACACACCGACACAATATGACCAGTACAGGACAGACACACCGACACAATATGACCAGTACAGGTGATGCCCACACAACTTCACAACCATTGTCCACTGTGGTGGTGTGCAGGATGTCAGCTGTCAATGTGCAGTGATACTGAAGTGGACACACACCACCAGCACAAGACATTCACTCAGACCACACGCTGATGAAGGGTCCACACACACACATGACCAAAATGAAACATGCCAAAGAACAGAAAATAATGAACTGGATCATCAGACAAACACGCATACACAGCTACAAGAGGCTTTCACACCAAAACAAGCTATGTTGATATAGCAGACTCCCACTCTTGACCCATGCACAAAGGAAAACTACTGACAAAGACAGGTTTTTACAGAACCAAACTGACAAATACACAGGTTTTTACAGAACCAAACTGACACCCACCTACAGGAAAGAAAGCAAATAACAACGTACTGCAGCCAGCTCCACACAGTATTCAAAACATCAGGTTACATATGTAGCAAATAACAACGTACTAATGTTTAACTGTGTACACAGAAAAGCCACCCAGCACAAACAACAGAAATGACGGAACCACCTGTTCCACCCACACCTGACGGCAACAAACCACACCCCATGTGCAGACAAACCCCCTGGTGTGTGGGTCTCTGTGGAGTGTGCGCCGCTACACTCTGCTTCCCCACTGGAGCAAACTGATAACTTCAAATCAGTAACTCTCTCTCTAACCCTTGATCAGTCAAACTGATAACTTCAAATCAGTAACTCTCTCTCTCTCTCTCTCCCTAACCCTTGATGAGTCAGACTAATAACTTCAAATCAGTAACTCTCTTTCTCTCTCTCTAACCCTTGATCAGTCTACACATGCCTCTTCTGTTTACATTTTGCACACACACATACACACACAGTTCAGAAAGCACTGATCTCCTATGTTCCCATTCTACATAAAAATGGTATTGTCACCATGTAAATTTTGTTTCTTGGTTCAAAATGTTGTTCCCATTTTCAACCTTCCACATGTTTTTGTTTGTTTAATTTTGTGTGATAGGGTGTATCAATAGGCTGAATTTGAAACAGCAAAACCAAAACTGTCGACTCCTGGGTAACAGATAATATATTTATTTTTCCTTAATCATGCTGACATAGATCAACAACTAATGACCCAACTGACAGTCCACGATTCCAACATCTTCCATCCACAGACATCCACATCTATCACCAATGCCCACAGCCAGCCAGTGCTGTATTGACCTAGATGTCTCCTCCGGCACTCTTCCTGGCTGACCAAAGGTGAAGGTCCCACAGCCTTTCCTGGCCTTCAGGGCAGTGAACTCACACCCACTGTGCGCAGGATGGCAGGGCCCAGTTCTCTCCCCTTGCTGTAACCATCCCACATGGCCAGGTTCCATCCACATGTGGGAGGAGAGAGGAGAACCTGAGAAAAGTGCCTTTCCCAAGGACACACCACCATGTCCACACCGGGCATCCAACCCTGATCACTGCTGAACACTGGATCAAAACGTCCAATGCCTGACCTGCTGTCACAGTGACCCCTGCTGACCACACCCCCCCCCCTCCCCACATCATGATATATCCAGGCACACTGAAGACACCCCCCCCTCCCCCACATCATGATATATCCAGGCACACTGAAGACACCCCCCCCTCCCCCACATCATGATATATCCAGGCACACTGAAGACACCCCCCCCTTCACACACACATGATATATCCAGGCACACTGAAGACACCCCCCCCTTCACACACATCATGATATATCCAGGCACACTGAAGACACCACCCCCTTCACACACACATCATGATATATCCAGGCACACTGAAGACACCCCCCCCTTCACACACACATCATGATATATCCAGGCACACTGAAGACACCCCCCCCCTCACACACACATCATGATATATCCAGGCACACTGAAGACACCCCCCCCCCCTTCACACACACATCATGATATATCCAGGCACACTGAAGACACCCCCCCCCCCCCTTCACACACATCATGATATATCCAGGCACACTGAAGACACCCCCCCCTTCACACACACATCATGATATATCCAGGCACACTGAAGACACCCCCCCCTTCACACACACATCATGATATATCCAGGCACACTGAAGACACCACCCCCTTCACACACATCATGATATATCCAGGCACACTGAAGACACCCCCCCCTTCACACACACATCATGATATATCCAGGCACACTGAAGACACCCCCCCCCCCCTTCACACACACATCATGATATATCCAGGCACACTGAAGACACCACCCCCTTCACACACACATGATATATCCAGGCACACTGAAGACACCACCCCCCTTCACACACATCATGATATATCCAGGCACACTGAAGACACCCCCCCCTTCACACACACACATGATATATCCAGGCACACTGAAGACACCCCCCCCTTCACACACATCATGATATATCCAGGCACACTGAAGACACGCCCCCCCTTCACACACATCATGATATATCCAGGCACACTGAAGACACCCCCCCCTTCACACACACATCATGATATATCCAGGCACACTGAAGACACCCCCCCCCCTTCACACACACATGATATATCCAGGCACACTGAAGACACCCCCCCCTTCACACACACACATGATATATCCAGGCACACTGAAGACACCCCCCCCTTCACACACACACATGATATATCCAGGCACACTGAAGACACCACCCCCTTCACACACACATCATGATATATCCAGGCACACTGAAGACACCACCCCCTTCACACACACACATGATATATCCAGGCACACTGAAGACACCCCCCCCCCTTCACACACACACATGATATATCCAGGCACACTGAAGACACCCCCCCCTTCACACACACACACATGATATATCCAGGCACACTGAAGACACCACCCCCTTCACACACACATCATGATATATCCAGGCACACTGAAGACACCACCCCCTTCACACACACACACCACCACTCATCACACCTGAGTATTCCTGTCCTGATTACTACTTCTGTTCTCTTCTTTTCTGAAGAGCGATCTCCAGAAGTTCCTGAATGATATCTCATAGTAATTAATAGGCATCTCATAGTAATGATTGTGTATCTCATGGTAATTAATATGAATCTCATCATGATGAAAAGGAATCTCAATGGTTGAAGTTGGATCCTTTGTCAGTTTGTGTTGTGAAAGAACACTGTCAATGATGACGCTGGAACAGAGTCAAGGGTGCGGTCACTGCCTCACTCTGACTGCAGCTGTCATGGCAGACAGTCAGCAACACTGTCACTTCACAGTCACACAATCCTGTGACAGGACTTGGGCAAAACCCAGACACTCACTTCACAGTCACACAATCCTGTGACAGGACTTGGGCAAAACCCAGACACTCACTTCACAGTCACACAATCCTGTGACAGGACTTGGGCAAAACCCAGACACTCACTTCACAGTCACACAATCCTGTGACAGGACTTGGGCAAAACCCAGACACTCACTTCACAGTCACACAATCCTGTGACAGGACTTGGGCAAAACCCAGACACTCACTTCACAGTCACACAATCCTGTGACAGGACTTGGGCAAAACCCAGACACTCACTTCACAGTCACACAATCCTGTGACAGGACTTGGGCAAAAACCCAGACACTCACTTCACAGTCACACAATCCTGTGACAGGACTTGGGCAAAAACCCAGACACTCACTTCACAGTCACACAATCCTGTGACAGGACACTCACTTCACAGTCACACAATCCTGTGACAGGACTTGGGCAAAACCCAGACACTCACTTCACAGTCACACAATCCTGTGACAGGACTTGGGCAAAACCCAGACACTCACTTCACAGTCACACAATCCTGTGACAGGACTTGGGCAAAACCCAGACACTCACTTCACAGTCACACAATCCTGTGACAGGACTTGGGCAAAACCCAGACACTCACTTCACAGTCACACAATCCTGTGACAGGACTTGGGCAAAACCCAGACACTCACTTCACAGTCACACAATCCTGTGACAGGACTTGGGCAAAAACCCAGACACTCACTTCACAGTCACACAATCCTGTGACAGGACTTGGGCAAAAACCCAGACACTCACTTCACAGTCACACAATCCTGTGACAGGACACTCACTTCACAGTCACACAATCCTGTGACAGGACTTGGGCAAAACCCAGACACTCACTTCACAGTCACACAATCCTGTGACAGGACTTGGGCAAAACCCAGACACTCACTTCACAGTCACACAATCCTGTGACAGGACTTGGGCAAAAACCCAGACACTCACTTCACAGTCACACAATCCTGTGACAGGACTTGGGCAAAAACCCAGACACTCACTTCACAGTCACACAATCCTGTGACAGGACTTGGGCAAAACCCAGACACTCACTTCACAGTCACACAATCCTGTGACAGGACTTGGGCAAAACCCAGACACTCACTTCACAGTCACACAATCCTGTGACAGGACTTGGGCAAAAACCCAGACACTCACTTCACAGTCACACAATCCTGTGACAGGACTTGGGCAAAACCCAGACACTCACTTCACAGTCACACAATCCTGTGACAGGACTTGGGCAAAACCCAGACACTCACTTCACAGTCACACAATCCTGTGACATGACTTGGGCAAAAACCCAGACACTCACTTCACAGTCACACAATCCTGTGACAGGACTTGGGCAAAAACCCAGACACTCACTTCACAGTCACACAATCCTGTGACAGGACTTGGGCAAAACCCAGACACTCACTTCACAGACCTACAGTCCCCTCAACAGCAAGTCACTAAAAGCCACGTACTCAATGGAGACACACACAATTCTTGTCATTCGGTCACATTAATTAAACAGCAAGTGACAGCGAGTCCCTGGATGACTCACAATACATGTCAAACAATTAGTCCTTCAAAGAAAATCAGATAACAACACTAAAATCAGACTTAACAACACCCAAGCTCGTATTTCCTGGAAGAAAAAAACAATCAATCAACATGTAAAAAGAAAACTTCTCCCATAAAAAATTGATGCATCATTTAAAAAGGAAAAAAGGCAGACAGTTCATGTCATGGAACCTTTTTTTTTTTTCAAAACAACTATGTCTAAAACCACAAGAGCATCCCAAATTTATCAAGTGTAAACAATGGTATCAACACAGACTGTCAGTGTCATGCAAACCTGGCAACACACACACTGTCAGCTCCATACAAACCTGGCAACACACACACTGTCAGTGCCTTGGAAACCTGGCAACACACACACTGTCAGTGCCTTGGAAACCTGGCAACACACACACTGTCAGTGCCTTGGAAACCTGGCAACACACACACTGTCAGTGCCTTGGAAACCTGTCAACACACAGACTGTCAGTGCCATGCAAAGCATGGCAGCAGCACAAACCAGAGGCCGACCCAAAGACTGACTTCACCACTGGGGCCACACGACACAACTCATGACCGCTGGCTGGCCGTCAGATGTTTGTGCTCACAAGCTGCCTCGAGACAAAACATGCTGTGCCCTGTGAAGTGATTACGGTGTCAGGGAATACAAGGAAGGCAACTACCAATGTATGGCAGACTGCAGCAACACAAAGGTTCTGTCCACTGACCCACATCACATGCACTGACAACACACACTGTCTGCTGGTTAAACACAAAAGCAGTTTCTTCCTCTCTTGCCCCTTCTTTCATGCCACCAGGTAAGAAAGATCTCATTTTGACGTTCAGAAAACTGACAAGTACAAACAGATCAACCCCACCTTCCCTACTAGTGACCACCTCTCCTACAAGCTCACACACAAAAGTCACCCACGTTCCAATCAGGACACAGTGACCACCTCTCCTACAAGCTCACACACAAAAGTCACCCACGTTCCAATCAGGACACAGTGACCACCTCTCCTACAAGCTCACACACAAAAGTCACCCACGTTCCAATCAGGACACAGTGACCACCTCTCCTACATGCTTACACACACTATAGTCACCCACATTGCAATAAGTACACAGAAAAAAGTGAAGCCACAAACCTATAAACGCCTGTGTAAACTGTCAAAACCAAACACAAAACTGTGAAATGCCATGACTGTTCATGTCAACAAACTAAATGAAACATGACATGTCAAAGTGCGGATGAGTTGCGATGGGTCTGCTTTAACAGTGTTATCATAACAGTACAAGTTGACCAGTACCGAACCAACCAGTCAAGTGGAGTATGGAGTGAGAAAGTACGCCACTCTCGGCACTGTTGGCGACTAACTACCCAGACCAACAGTCCCATAAGTATATAAATATCCATATCATCGTCATCGTGTGAGAGAGAGGGAGTGTGTGTGCGTGTGCACGCGCATGTGTGTGTGTGCAGTGCATTCATGTGTGAGTATGCACAAGTTTTTATATTGATATGCACTTGTATGTATCCTAATTACTACTGTATCTGTGTTTGTGTATGATTTTCAATTTATGTTCGTACCTTGTTATGTACTATCACCCCCCCCCCCCCCCCCCAATATTTCCTTGTGACCCCGGTACACTTGGTAATAAAGACATATTCTATTCTATTCTATCATGCCATAACTACTCAGATCAACTCTGATGATCTCAGCAACAGTCCCAGTAACTACACAGATCAACTCTGATGATCTCAGCAACAGTCCCAGTAACTACACTGACCAACTCTGATGATCTCAACAACAGTCCCAGTAACTACGCAGATCAACTCTGATGATCTCAGCAACAGTCCCAGTAACTACGCAGATCAACTCTGATGATCTCAGCAACAGTCCCAGTAACTACACTGACCAACTCTGATGATCTCAGCAACAGTCCCAGTAACTACGCAGATCAACTCTGATGATCTCAGCAACAGTCCCAGTAACTACACAGATCAACTCTGATGATCTCAGCAACAGTCCCAGTAACTACGCAGATCAACTCTGATGATCTCAGCAACAGTCCCAGTAACTACGCAGATCAACTCTGATGATCTCAGCAACAGTCCCAGTAACTGCACTGACCAACTCTGATGATCTCAGCAACAGTCCCAGTAACTACGCAGATCAACTCTGATGATCTCAGCAACAGTCCCAGTAACTACACTGACCAACTCTGTTGATCTCAGCAACAGTCCCAGTAACTACTCAGATCAACTCTGTTGATCTCAGCAACAGTCCCAGTAACTACGCAGATCAACTCTGATGATCTCAGCAACAGTCCCAGTAACTACACTGATCAACTCTGATGATCTCAGCAACAGTCCCAGTAACTACGCAGATCAACTCTGATGATCTCAGCAACAGTCCCAGTAACTACACTGACCAACTCTGATGATCTCAGCAACAGTCCCAGTAACTACGCAGATCAACTCTGATGATCTCAGCAACAGTCCCAGTAACTACGCAGATCAACTCTGATGATCTCAGCAACAGTCCCAGTAACTACGCAGATCAACTCTGATGATCTCAACAACAGTCCCAGTAACTACACTGATCAACTCTGATGATCTCAGCAACAGTCTCTATCCTCAGCCAGTGCAGAACAGGTCGCTGGGTTGTTCAAGTCATCTCTTCACACATCACTTTGTGGTGATTCAAACTCCAGGAGCAAACCACAAAACAAATTCATTACTTGAAAACAAACGCTGAAATCATCTGTAGCAACAACCTCTCCTGCCACTGCTTTCATCTTGTCCAACCACACTGAGGACCACTTCCCACCTGGTGCACTGAGGACAGAGTACACCTCCAACCACTGAGGACCACTTCCCACCTGGTGCACTGAGGACAGTGAGTACACCTCCAACCACTGAGGACCACTTCCCACCTGGTGTACTGAGGACAGAGTACACCTCCAACCACACTGAGGACCACTTCCCACCTGGTGCACTGAGGACAGAGTACACCTCCAACCACTGAGGACCACTTCCCACCTGGTGCACTGAGGACAGAGTACACCTCCAACCACTGAGGACCACTTCCCACCTGGTGCACTGAGGACAGAGTACACCTCCAACCACTGAGGACCACTTCCCACCTGGTGTACTGAGGACAGAGTACACCTCCAACCACACTGAGGACCACTTCCCACCTGGTGCACTGAGGACAGAGTACACCTCCAACCACACTGAGGACCACTTCCCACCTGGTGCACTGAGGACAGACAGAGTACACCTCCAACCATTGAGGACCACTTCCCACCTGGTGTACTGAGGACAGAGTACAGTGCCTTTCCCAGGGACACAACACCACACCTAAATGGAGGCTGGAACCCTGATCACTGGTGAACACTGAGTCTCAAGTCCAATGCCTGACCCATTCTTCATGGCATCTCACACGATGCACAAACCACTCAAATCAGTCTCTTTCCTTGCCTTCCTTCCAGGAAAATCCTAAACATTTGCAATGTGTTTGAATGGTCAATTATTTTTGTTGCTGTTTATAATTTTTTAATACACGATTAAACAAACCAAAAATTCTATCAGATTAAACAAAATATTGCATTGTCCATTTGTTCTTTAGTTTAAATGAGATTTTCTTCATTGATCATTTTGGATTGTATATGTAGTAATAAGCTTCCCATGGAATGCACACATAACAAAGAGGTCCGATGTTGGTATCAAGATAATGTGCATGAAAAAATAAAAGCAACAAACTTAATATTCATTTGTAACAAGACAAAAAAGATAAATATGTATCACTATCGATCATGCCCAAATAATCTAAAAATTAACAGGAAATTGGTAAATATATAAGTGTTCTATTTTTTTAAATACTGGGGAAAAAAAGATGACTTTTTTTTGTCTGGGTATGAGTGCTTACATGACTAGTGATCTGTACAACTACACAAACATGAAAACATAAAATCCTCAGGAATATTTCATGCACTTGACATACACAGTCAGACTTAACACCAATCAAAATCCTCTTCTGAAATCTCTACAAAAAGAATGGCAGACAAGGATACAAAACTCACCACAAAGTGCTCAACATAAAATGGTTACCCCCCCCACCCCCACACACACACACACCCCTCAATCCTAGCTCACAAACCGTGAGAGTAATCTCCCTCAATGACTGCCCATCCATGGTGTCAAGTTACAAAGCACGTCAGCCCCCAGCCGGCTATGAGTCTGTCTGCCTGTCTTGCCAAGGCTGGGTTGTCTTTCCCTGCCTGTTCACTTCCATCATTATTCACACTGCTTGAAGGAAAGTTGTCCTTTTTATGTTACACAAGAGTGATGGCTGTAAACATGATTTGTTTTTATGTTACACAAGAGTGATGGCTGTAAACATGATTTGTTTTTATGTTACACAAGAGTGATGGCTGTAAACATGATTTGTTTTTATGTTACACAAGAGTGATGGCTGTAAACATGATTTGTTTTTATGTTACACAAGAGTGATGGCTGTAAACATGATTTGTTTTTATGTTACACAAGAGTGATGGCTGTAAACATGATTTGTTTTTATGTTACACAAGAGTGATGGCTGTAAATGTCATGATTTGTTCTTATATCACACAAGAGTGATGGCTGTAAACATGATTTGTTTTTATGTTACACAAGAGTGATGGCTGTAAACATGATTTGTTTTTATGTTACACAAGAGTGATGGCTGTAAACATGATTTGTTTTTATGTTACACAAGAGTGATGGCTGTAAATGTCATGATTTGTTCTTATATCACACAAGAGTGATGGCTGTAAACATGATTTGTTTTTATGTTACACAAGAGTGATGGCTGTAAACATGATTTGTTTTTATGTTACACAAGAGTGATGGCTGTAAATGTCATGATTTGTTTTTATGTTACACAAGAGTGATGGCTGTAAATGTCATGATTTGTTCTTATGTCACACAAGAGTGATGGCTGTAAATGTCATGATTTGTTCTTATGTCACACAAGAGTGATGGCTGTAAATGTCATGATTTGTTCTTATGTCACACAATAGTAATACCAATGATCCGGCAAACTGTTAACAGATGTGAGATTCAGGTCTAGTGGCCAGGTCATAGTTCAACTCAAAAGGATTGGAGATTCTTCTTTATCTAAAAGGAAGAAAAAGAACATTCCCACTGTTAACAGCATCTCACATTAAAAACTGATGTATTTGGTCAAGTTACTGGAGATTAAAGAAAAGAGAGAAAAATATTGGTTACTGTTACACAGAGCCAAAAGGTGACACATTTGGTCATATTACTATACAGCCGAACAGTGACACATTAGGTTACATTACTACACCTAATAAACAAAAACTGATGCATTTAGACATTTTATGACACAGCCAAAAAAATCTGCATTTCTTTATGTTATATAGTTATTATGATTCACAGCTGAAGATCAATAAAACAGCCATTTATGGTGTGTAATAAATGACAGCAAACTGACAATCAATGAGTTTCTTTAAATTGATGGTATGTAGTGAATGACAGCAAACTGACAATCATTGAGTTTCTTTAAATTGATGGTATGTATTAAATGACAGCAAACTGACAATCATTGAGTTTCTTTAAATTGATGGTATGTAGTAAATGACAGCAAACTGACAATCATTGAGTTTCTTTAAATTGATGGTATGTAGTGAATGACAGCAAACTGACAATCAATGAGTTTCTTTAAATCTATGGTATGTAGTAAATGACAGCACACTGACAATCATTGAGTTTCTTTAAATTGATGGTATGTAGTGAATGACAGCAAACTGACAATCATTGAGTTTCTTTAAATTGATGGTATGTAGTAAATGACAGCAAACTGACAATCATTGAGTTTCTTTAAATTGATGGTATGTAGTAAATGACAGCAAACTGACAATCATTGAGTTTCTTTAAATCTATGGTATGTAGTGAATGACAGCAAACTGACAATCAATGAGTTTCTTTAAATTGATGGTATGTAGTGAATGACAGCAAACTGACAATCAATGAGTTTCTTTAAATTGATGGTATGTAGTAAATGACAGCAAACTGACAATCATTGAGTTTCTTTAAATTGATGGTATGTAGTGAATGACAGCAAACTGACAATCAATGAGTTTCTTTAAATTGATGGTATGTAGTGAATGACAGCAAACTGACAATCATTGAGTTTCTTTAAATTGATGGTATGTAGTGAATGACAGCAAACTGACAATCATTGAGTTTCTTTAAGGCTGGATGGGCTTTAGTATACATGGTGAAAATACCAGCACACTGACTTACTATAATCAATGCATGATTTTTTATGTATGATGTGCACTTAAAAAATTTAAAAAAACTACTTCCTGTGATAAAACACACTCACTCAAATACTATCACTAGCTTTCAATGTGCACATGATTATTTTTGTTCAACTTATCAGTGCATTTCTTCTATTTACATATGAAGCAAAATGTCAATGTAAAGAAAAAATGAACAGTTGGAGAGAGAGTTAGAGAGATGCTTGATATTTATCATCAACTGACAAAATGTTGGCAAGAGTGTGAGAGAGACAAAGAGATACAGACAGAGAGACAGACAGACAGAGAGGAGAAATCCTGGCTGTCAGCTGACAGGCTGTTAACACTGAAGCCAGGTGGACACAGGGTGGTTGGCCACACAACCCAACACAACCAACACTGGGTCAGTACATCAACCCCGTCTCTCACACCAATCACCCACTTTCCTCTTCTTCTTCTTCATTTGTTTTCTGAGTTTGTTTCTAAACAAGGAAACTAGGAAAGTGATAAACAACATCCCTCAGTTTGAAGCATCCAATCTGTAGTTTTACAGAATAAAAATCTCATTTCCAAAAATATTTTGAAAAAGAAAAAGAATACACAAAAGCTCATATCAGTTAAAAAGAAAAAAAACACACCAGAACATCAGGTTGTGATGTTGCTGCAGGATCATGCATGACAGCCCAACACAATACGCCCCCAGCACCTCCCTCACCCCCAACAGACCCCCAATCCCTGACCTCCAGGGCTTTTGTCATGGACAGACCCCCAATCCCTGACCCCCAGGGCTTTTGTCATGGACAGACCCCCAACAGACCCCCAATCCCTGACCCCCAGGGCTGTGGTGACAGACAGACCCCCAATCCCTGACCCCCAGGGCTGTGGTGACAGACAGACCCCCAACAGACCCCCAATCCCTCACCCCCAGGGCTGTTGTGATGGACAGACCCCCAATCCCTGACCCCCAGGGCTGTTTTGATGGACAGACCCCCAACAGATCCCCAATCCCTGACCCCCAGGGCTGTTGTGATGGACTGACCCCCAATCCCTGACCCCCAGGGCTGTTGTGATGGACAGACCCCCAATCCCTGACCCCCAGGGCTGTGGTGATGGACTGACCCCCAACAGACCCCCAATCCCTGACCCCCAGGACTGTTGTGACGGACAGACCCCCAACAGACCCCCAATCCCTGACCCCCAGGACTGTTGTGACGGACAGACCCCCAATCCCTGACCCCCAGGACTGTTGTGACGGACAGACCCCCAATCCCTGACCCCCAGGGCTGTGGTGATGGACTGACCCCCAAAAGACCCCCAATCCCTCACCCCCAGGGCTGTGGTGATGGACAGACCCCCAACAGACGCACAATCCAAAGCCCTCTCTCTGCAGCCTCCAGCCAGAGGACCGGCCGATCTTTGGGACAATGCCCACCGTCCCCACCCCTTGGACAGCACAGCACTCTCTACACCTTGCTGTTGCTCATCGGCTCATTCTCATCGCCAAAGGCGTAGGACTTCTGCTCTCCCTTGGCACGGCCAAAGGCGATGCTGTTGGCAATCTCGTCAAAGGTTTTGTTCTTGGTTTCCGGGACGAAGAAGAAGATGAAGACGATGGCGGCGCCCAGAATGACGCTGAACACCACGTAAGTGTACTCCCCCATTCCGTCCTGTATCACAGAGAGACAGACATGACATCAGTGTACTCCTCCATTCCGTCCTGTATCACAGAGAGACAGACATCATGACATAGTGTACTCCTCCATTCTGTCCTGCATCACAGACAGACATCATGACATCAGTGTACTCCTCCATTCCGTCCTGTATCACAGAGAAACACACATCATGACATCAGTGTACTCCTCCATTCTGTCCTGTATCACAGAGAGACAGACATCATGACATAGTGTACTCCCCCATTCCGTCCTGTATCACAGAGAGACAGACATCATGACATAGTGTACTCCTCCATTCTGTCCTGTATCACAGAGAGACAGACATCATGACATCAGTGTGTGTGGGGGGGAGGGGTGTACCTTCATTGAAGGGAAGATCATCATGAGGATGATGTGGGGGGTGTACCTTCATTGAAGATCATCATGAGGATGATGTGGGGGGTGTACCTTCATTGAAGATCATCATGAGGATGATGTGGGAGGTGTACCTTCATTGAAGATCATCATGAGGATGATGTGGGGTGTGTACCTTCATTGAAGGGAAGATCATCATGAGGATGATGTGGGGGGGGTGAGGATGATGTTGGGTGTGTACCTTCATTGAAGGGAAGATCATCATGAGGATGATGTGGGGGGGGGTGAGGATGATGTTGGGTGTGTACCTTCATTGAAGGGAAGATCATCATGAGGATGATGTGGGGTGTGTACCTTCATTGAAGGGAAGATCATCATGAGGATGATGTGGGGGGGGTGAGGATGATGTGGGGTGTGTACCTTCATTGAAGGGAAGATCATCATGAGGATGATGTGGGGGGGGTGAGGATGATGTGGGGTGTGTACCTTCACTGAAGGGAAGATCATCATGAGGATGATGTGGGGGGGGTGAGGATGATGTGGGGTGTGTACCTTCATTGAAGGGAAGATCATCATGAGGATGATGTGGGGGGGGTGAGGATGATGTTGGGTGTGTACCTTCATTGAAGGGAAGATCATCATGAGGATGATGTGGGGGGTGTGAGGATGATGTGGGGGGTGTACCTTCATTGAAGGGAAGATCATCATGAGGATGATGTGGGGGGGGGTGAGGATGATGTGGGGGGTGTACCTTCATTGAAGGGAAGATCATCATGAGGATGAAGTTGCAGATCCAGTTGAAGGCCAGTGACAGACTCATGGCCGCTGCACGAGGCTCCTGACGGAAAATCTCACCCACCACGATGAACGGGATGGGGCCTGCACACACACCACACACACATCACACACACCACACACACATCACACACACACCACACACACATCACACAAACACATCACACACACATCACACACACACCACACACACACCACACACACACCACACAAACACATCACACACACACCACACACACACCACACAAACACATCACACACACACCACACAAACACCACACATGCACACAACACACACCACACACAATGCACATAGTATAAGACACAGAAACATAATGAAAAAAACAAACAAACCCAGATACAAACTGTCAAAAAGACTACTTGAAAAACAATGCAACGTCACTCACAACTCGCACACCTCTTCCATCTCTCCCACACTCCACACACACACACTGACATCTCTCCCACACTCCACACACACACTGACATCTCTCCCACACTCCACACACACACTGACATCTCTCCCACACTCCACACACACACTGACATCTCTCCCACACTCCACACACACACACTGACATCTCTCCCACACTCCACACACACACTGACATCTCTCCCACACTCCACACACACACTGACATCTCTCCCACACTCCACACACACACTGACACACCTCTTCCATCTCTCCCACACTCCACACACTGACACAAATGACACACACACTGACACACCTAAAAACATACACACATACACATTGACACACACACACACACACACTGACAAGTGGAGTGTTGGCCAAGAGGTAAGGCATCTTCCTATGAAGTGAGACAATCGGAGGCCACTGCTTTGAATCCCATTGTCTCCAGTATTGTCTCCCCCTCCACTACACCTTGAGTGGTGGTCTAGATGCTAGTCATTTGGATGAGACCATAAACTGAGGTCCCGGGTGCAGTATGCACTTCGCGCACATAAAAGAACCCACAGCAACAAAGGCAATGGCAGAAATAAAATTGCAGGCAGACAAAAATACAAAAAAATGGGTGGCACTCTCAGTGTAGCGATGCACTCTCCCTGGGGGAGAGCAGCCCGAATTTCACTCAGAGAAATCTGTTGTGACAAAAAAAGAGTAATACAATACAACACACGGACACATTGACACACATACATGCACACATATGGTCTTGGGGGGAGGAGAAAAATGTTTAAAACCACAGCGTTGATGATGATGATGATGATGATGATAACGATGACAAATCAATCAGTCAGGATCAATCACATCAAGCTTTAGGATCTTTTTAGACGCTCCCCTCAGGTAGTCGGTACAGAAGTATTTGGACCAAAACCAAAATCACTTCACCTGTAGCTTTTTCCCTAAGGCAGTCAACGCCCTGTCTCCTGAACCAATCCAAGTGTATGACAGAGATCTGTGCAATCAGTAACCATTTAGCTGAAGATCTAGTCATCAACCCTGTCTGTATAAAATACATAATGTATGGTGTATTTAAAGTAAGCACACGCGTTGATATGCTCTGACTGTGTGTGTGTGTGTGTGAATGCACGCAAAAGTGCACATGCACAAGTACTGATATCTATATGCATATGTGTCTGAAAGTCTACTGTACTTGTGTTTGTAAACGATGACAGAGTCCCCGGCACGGAAGTCCTGGAACGAGCTGGCCTCTGCAGCATCTAAACCCTTCTGCAGAATGTCCAAACCAAGTGAGCTGGACATGTGGTCAGAATGTCAGACAGCCGACTGTCTAACCAGCTGCTGTGTCAGGGCAAGCGCTCAGTTGGAGGACAGAAGAAACGCTACCAAGACTGCCTCAAAGCGTCCCTCAAAGTCCTGGGTGTTGACATCAACACGTGGGAGACACTTGCTCTGGACCGCCCAGCTTGACAGCATAATCACCACAGAAGCCCCTGCAGCTGAAGCCAGGCGCATCACCGAAGCGCACCGAAAGCGTGCTGTGCACAAGGCCCGAGCAGCATCCACTGCCACAACAGCACCCACTAACTTGTGTCCCACATGTGGGCGAGTCTTCAGGGCCCGGATTGGCCTCACCAGTCACCTCTGGACCCACTGCCACTGATCTTTCATCTGCCTCTTGAAGCCATGGTCATCTTCGAATCCGAAATACGAACATCATCACATCACTTTTTTGACAAACATCATCACATCACTTTTTTGCATTAATTGCAACGTGGCTTGAGCGTTGGAAGGAGTTATATAAATTCCCATTATTATCATTATCATCATCATCATCATCAATGTAAATGTGACACAGACTGGTTGGGTGAGCAAAGTGTACACATGGGGTATATTCCAGCCAGGAGGGGTATGAAATGGCCTTGGCTGGTTCTTACCCGGGGTAAGAACCAGCCAGGGATAGGTTACACCGGTGCACTTGGTGCTATAGACTTTCTATTCTTCTCTACTCTGTTGTATTGTATTGTGCTGTATTGTGTTGTATTGTATTTTATTGTGTTGTATTGTGTTGTATTGCTGACAAAGGCCCAGCTGCAGACTCACCCAGTCCCAGAGCAAAGCCGATGATGTAGGTGTGGGCCACAACAATGCAGACAATGGCGAAGGTTCCAGAGTGCTCCTGGAACCACACAGCATGGCAGTCACATCACAGAGCAACACTCATCATCATCATCATCATGACAGAGCAACACTCATCATCATCATCATCACAGAGCAACACTCATCATCATCATTATCATCACAGAGCAACACTCATCACCATCATCATCACAGAGCAACACTCACCATCATCATCATCATCACAGAGCAACAATCATCATCATCATCATCATCATCACAGAGCAACAATCATCATCATCATCATCATCACAGAGCAACTCATCATCATCATCATCACAGAGCAACACTCATCATCATCATCATCACAGAGCAACACTCATCATCATCATCATCACAGGGCAACACTCATCATCATCATCATCATCACAGAGCAACACTCATCATCATCACAGAGCAACACTCATCATCATCACAGAGCAACACTCATCATCATCATCATCATCACAGAGCAACACTCATCATCATCATCATCACAGAGCAACACTCATTATCATCACAGAGCAACACTCATCATCATCATCATCATCACAGAGCAACACTCATTATCATCATCATCATCACAGAGCAACACTCACCACCACCACCACCATCATCATCACAGGGCCACACTCATCATCATCATCATCATCATCATCACTGAGCAACACTCATAATCAGCATCACAGGGCAACACTCATCATCATCAACTCACTGAGCAACACTCATCATCAGCATCACAGGGCAACACTCATCATCAGCATCACAGGGCAACACTCATCATCAGCATCACAGGGCAACACTCACCATCAGCATCACAGGGCAACACTCACCATCATCATCACTGAGCAACACTCATCATCATCACTGAGCAACACTCACCATCATCATCACAGGGCAACACTCACCATCATCATCATCATCACTGGGATCATCACTGTACCACACAACACTGCACCACAATACACAGTGACACAGCACACCACAGGGCAGCACAACACAGTGACACAGCACACCAGAGGGCAGCACAACACAGTGACACAGCACACCAGAGGGCAGCACAACACAGTGACACAGCACACCAGAGGGCAGCACAACACAGTGACACAGCACACCAGAGGGCAGCACAACACAGTGACACAGCACACCACAGGGCAGCACAACACAGTGACACAGCACACCAGAGGGCAGCACAACACACAGTGACACAGCACACCACAGGGCAGCACAACACAGTGACACAGCACACCAGAGGGCAGCACAACACAGTGACACAGCACACCAGAGGGCAGCACAACACAGTGACACAGCACACCAGAGGGCAGCACAACACACAGTGACACAGCACACCAGAGGGCAGCACAACACACAGTGACACAGCACACCACAGGGCAGCACAACACAGTGACAGAGCACACCAGAGGGCAGCACAACACAGTGACACAGCACACCAGAGGGCAGCACAACACAGCACACCAGAGGGCAGCACAACACAGTGACACAGCACACCACAGGGCAGCACAACACAGTGACACAGCACACCAGAGGGCAGCACAACACACAGTGACACAGCACACCAGAGGGCAGCACAACACAGTGACACAGCACACCAGAGGGCAGCACAACACAGCACACCAGAGGGCAGCACAACACAGTGACACAGCACACCAGAGGGCAGCACAACACACAGTGACACAGCACACCAGAGGGCAGCACAATACACAGTGACACAGCACACCAGAGGGCAGCACAACACAGTGACACAGCACACCAGAGGGCAGCACAACACAGCACACCAGAGGGCAGCACAACACACAGCACACCAGAGGGCAGAACAACACACAGCACACCAGAGGGCAGCACAACACACAGCACACCAGAGGGCAGCACAACACACAGCACACCAGAGGGCAGCACAACACACAGTGACACAGCACACCAGAGGGCAGCACAACACACAGCACACCAGAGGGCAGCACAACACAGTGACAGAGCACACCAGAGGGCAGCACAACACACAGTGACACAGCACACCAGAGGGCAGCACAACACAGTGACACAGCACACCAGAGGGCAGCACAACACACAGCACACCAGAGGGCAGCACAACACAGTGACACAGCACACCAGAGGGCAGAACCACACACAGTGACACAGCACACCAGAGGGCAGCACAACACAGTGACACAGCACACCAGAGGGCAGCACAACACACAGTGACACAGCACACCAGAGGGCAGCACAACACAGTGACACAGCACACCAGAGGGCAGCACAACACAGTGACACAGCACACCAGAGGGCAGCACAACACACAGTGACACAGCACACCAGAGGGCAGCACAACACAGTGACACAGCACACCAGAGGGCAGCACAACACACAGTGACACAGCACACCAGAGGGCAGCACAACACAGCACACCAGAGGGCAGCACAACACAGTGACACAGCACACCAGAGGGCAGCACAACACAGTGACACAGCACACCAGAGGGCAGCACAACACAGTGACAGAGCACACCAGAGGGCAGCACAACACAGTGACACAGCACACCAGAGGGCAGCACAACACAGTGACAGAGCACACCAGAGGGCAGCACAACACACAGCACACCAGAGGGCAGCACAACACACAGTGACACAGCACACCACAGGGCAGCACAACACACAGTGACAGAGCACACCAGAGGGCAGCACAACACAGTGACAGAGCACACCAGAGGGCAGCACAACACACAGTGACACAGCACACCACAGGGCAGCACAACACAGTGACAGAGCACACCAGAGGGCAGCACAACACAGTGACAGAGCACACCAGAGGGCAGCACAACACAGTGACAGAGCACACCAGAGGGCAGCACAACACAGTGACAGAGCACACCAGAGGGCAGCACAACACAGTGACACAGCACACCACAGGGCAGCACAACACAGTGACACAGCACACCAGAGGGCACCACAACACACAGTGACACAGCACACCAGAGGGCAGCACAACACACAGTGACACAGCACACCAGAGGGCAGCACAACACACAGTGACACAGCACACCAGAGGGCAGCACAACACAGTGACAGAGCACACCAGAGGGCAGCACAACACAGTGACACAGCACACCAGAGGGCACCACAACACACAGTGACACAGCACACCAGAGGGCAGCACAACACACAGTGACACAGCACACCAGAGGGCAGCACAACACAGTGACAGAGCACACCAGAGGGCAGCACAACACACAGTGACACAGCACACCAGAGGGCAGCACAACACAGCACACCAGAGGGCACCACAACACACAGTGACACAGCACACCAGAGGGCAGCACACACAGCACAGCCAGGAGGTACCTGCAGGTCTGGTTTTCCCATGAGGTTGAGGAAGATGGTCAGCAGGATGAAGGACACGGTCATGACTCCAGTGGGCCACAGCAACAGGGGGCGACGACCAGCCTTCTCCATCAGGGGAACCTGTACACACAGCAACATCACCATGACAACATGGCAACACCACAGCACCATCACAACACCATCACAACACATCAACACCATGGTGACACATAAAACACCACTACGTGAACACACCACAACACCATGACAACACACTGCAACACCACATCACAACACTGCTACACAACATCATTACAACATGTCACAACACCATGACAACATGTCACAACACCACGGCACAACACCATGACAACACACTGCAACACCACATCACAACACTGCTACACAACATCATGACATGTCACAACACCATGACAACATGTCACAGCACCATGGCAAAACACCATGACAACACACTGCAACACCACATCACAACACTGCTACACAACATCATGACAACATGTCACAATGCCATGACAACATGTCACAACACCATGACAACACATCAACACCACGGCACAACACATGACAACACGGCACAACACCATGACAACACACTGCAACACCACACCACATCACAGCCACACAACACCATGACAACACATCACAACACCATGACAACATGTCAACACCATGACAACACACTGCAACACCACATCACAACACTGCGACACAACACCATGACAACACATCACAACACCATGACAACATGTCACAACACCATGACAACACATCACAACACCATGACAACATGTCACAACGCCGTGACAACACATTACAACACCATGACAACATGTCACAACACCATGACAACATGTCACAACGCCGTGACAACACAATGGCATGACATCATGACAATAGGACAGAAGGGGGACAACTCACAGCCACCACGGTGCAGAGGACATTGATGGTGCCAGTGCCGACGATGACGTAAGGGATGGAGTCCTTGGGAACACTGGCTTGTTCAAAGATGTAGGCCGAGTAGGACATCACCTGCACACAGCAGAGGCACTCGGTGAACTGGGGGCAATGCTGGGTTTTCAAGGCTTGACTGGGGGCAATGCTGGGCTTTCAAGACCTGACTGGGGGCAATGCTGGGCTTTCAAGGCCTGACTGGGGGCAATGCTGGGCTTTCAAGGCCTGACTGGGGACAAAACTGGGCTTTCAAGACCTGACTGGGGGCAATGCTGGGCTTTCAAGGCCTGACTGGGTGAACTGGGGACAATGCTGGGTTTTCGAGGCCTGACTGGGTGAACTGGGGACAATGCTGGGCTTTCAAGACCTGACTGGGGGCAATGCTGGGCTTTCAAAGCCTGACTGGGGGCAATGCTGGGCTTTCAAGACCTGACTGGGGGCAATGCTGGGCTTTCAAGACCTGACTGGGGCAATGCTGGACTTTCAAGACCTGACTGGGGGCAATGCTGGGCTTTCAAGGCCTGACTGGGGGCAATGCTGGGCTTTCAAGGCCTGACTGGGGCAATGCTGGACTTTCAAGGCTTGACTGGGACAATGCTGGGTTTTCAAGGCTTGACTGAGGGCAATGCTGGACTTTCAAGGCTTGACTGGGACAATGCTGGGTTTTCAAGGCTTGACTGGGGGCAATGCTGGGCTTTCAAGACCTGACTGGGGGCAATGCTGGGCTTTCAAGGCCTGACTGGGGGCAATGCTGGGCTTTCAAGGCCTGACTGGGGACAAAACTGGGCTTTCAAGACCTGACTGGGGGCAATGCTGGGCTTTCAAGGCCTGACTGGGTGAACTGGGGACAATGCTGGGTTTTCGAGGCCTGACTGGGTGAACTGGGGACAATGCTGGGCTTTCAAGACCTGACTGGGGGCAATGCTGGGCTTTCAAAGCCTGACTGGGGGCAATGCTGGGCTTTCAAGACCTGACTGGGGGCAATGCTGGGCTTTCAAGACCTGACTGGGGCAATGCTGGACTTTCAAGACCTGACTGGGGGCAATGCTGGGCTTTCAAGGCCTGACTGGGGGCAATGCTGGGCTTTCAAGGCCTGACTGGGGCAATGCTGGACTTTCAAGGCTTGACTGGGACAATGCTGGGTTTTCAAGGCTTGACTGAGGGCAATGCTGGACTTTCAAGGCTTGACTGGGACAATGCTGGGCTTTCAAGGCTTGACTGGGGGCAATGCTGGGCTTTCAAGGCTTGACTGGGGGCAATGCCGGGCTTTCAAGGCCTGACTGGGTGAACTGGGGGCAATGCTGGGCTTTCAAAGCCTGACTGGGGGCAATGCTGGGCTTTCAAGTCCTGACTGGGTGAACTGGGGGCAATGCTGGGCTTTCAAGACCTGACTGGGGGCAATGCTGGGCTTTCAAAGCCTGACTGGGGGCAATGCTGGGCTTTCAAGTCCTGACTGGGTGAACTGGGGACAATGCTGGGCTTTCAAGACCTGACTGGGTGAACTGGGGACAATGCTGGGCTTTCAAAGCCTGACTGGGTGAACTGGGGACAATGCTGGGCTTTCAAGACCTGACTGGGGGCAATGCTAGGCTTTCAAGACCTGACTGGGTGAACTGGGGCAATGCTGGGCTTTCAAGACCTGACTGGGGACAATGCTGGGCTTTCAAGACCTGACTGGGTGAACTGGGGGCAATGCTGGGCTTTCAAGACCTGACTGGGGGCAATGCTGGGCTTTCAAGACCTGACTGGGTGAACTGGGGGCAATGCTGGGCTTTCAAGACCTGACTGGGTGAACTGGGGACAATGCTGGGTTTTCAAGACCTGACTGGGTGAACTGGGGACAATGCTGGGCTTTCAAAGCCTGACTGGGTAAACTGGGGGCAATGCTGGGCTTTCAAGACCTGACTGGGGGCAATGCTGGGCTTTCAAGACCTGACTGGGTGAACTGGGGGCAATGCTGGGCTTTCAAGACCTGACTGGGGACAATGCTGGGCTTTCAAGACCTGACTGGGTGAACTGGGGGCAATGCTGGGCTTTCAAGACCTGACTGGGTGAACTGGGGACAATGCTGGGTTTTCAAGACCTGACTGGGTGAACTGGGGACAATGCTGGGCTTTCAAAGCCTGACTGGGTAAACTGGGGGCAATGCTGGGCTTTCAAGACCTGACTGGGGGCAATGCTGGGCTTTCAAGGCTTACAGCACCTTGGGTTCATGACAAAATCAGGCATCTGCTTTGGGGGTTTTTAACAGCAGATGCGGTGTTGCATTATGGATCATCTGCATGTTCTGGCACCTCCTTGAAACTGAAACTATAGGTGTTGTATAGCGTTGTATTGTATGGTGTTGTATTGTGTAGTATTATGTCATTGCGTTGTATGATACTGTATTGTATTGTGTGGTATTGCATAGTGCCGTATTGTATGGTATTGTATAGTGTTGTATTGTACTGTGCAGTATTATGTCACTGTGTTGTATGGTGTTGTATGATATTGTACTGTGTTGTGTTGTGTTGTACTGTACTGCAATATTCAAATTCACAATACTGTACCATCTTCTTCAAACAGTTAAAACAAGAAAACTTTCATTTGGCTTATTCAAATGCTTGTCAACAGAGAAATACAAGATGTGAAAGCAAAACAATAACTGTACTGCATTGCATAGTACTGTATTGTATTGCACTGTTACCTTTTGAAACTTCCTCATGTCAATACAAGAACCAGTGGTGAACATTCTTTCTTCTTTGCTGCTCCTCACATCTGGAGCAACCTTCCTCATCATATCCGTGCGTCTGATTCTATTTCTGCTTTTCACTCATCACTAAAAACTCATCTTTTTAAAACCTGTCTATAAGCACTCTCAGCTTCCTTGTTCTCCAACAATACCCATGTCAGCTCACTTTGGATGTATAAAGAGTGGGAGGGAGAGAGTGTATGGGAGGGGTGGAGTGGGGTGGGGGGTGGGGGGCAGGGAGGGAGGGGTGTTGAGAAAGAGTGGTCATGAATGTTTTATGTAACTTGTAATATTTTTCTTTCACGTAAAGCACCCTGAGCTCTGAGAGAGAAAGGGCGCTAAATAAATGTACAGTATTATTACTATTATTATTATTGCATAGTATTGTATTATTTGTCACAACAGATTTCTCTGAGTGAAATTCTGGCTGCTCTCCACAGTGTAGCACCACCCTTTTGTAGCAATGGATTCTTTTATGTGTGCTACATGCATGCTGGACATGTGACTTCCGTTTATTGTCTCTTCCAAATGAGTATGACATGACATACAGACGTTACAAAAAAAACTGACAAAATCATCGACAGGTGTATGTGTGTGTGTTGCGTGAGTACACACACTAATCTCAGCAACAGTGGAAGGGTGTTACAGTTCACATGGGGAGACACCAGTCTGCTTACCTCCCTTTACTTGCACAACATCAAATCATTATCTCTACAGTCTGTTTATCTCCCTTTACTTGCACAATGTCAAATCATTCTCTCTACAATCTGTTTATCTCCCTTCACTTGCACAACATCAAATCATTATCTCTACAATCTGTTTACCTCCCTTTACTTGCACAACATCAAATCATTATCTCTACAATCTGTTTATCTCCCTTTACTTGCACAATGTCAAATCATTATCTCTACAGTCTGTTTATCTCCCTTTACTTGCACAACATCAAATCATTATCTCTACAGTCTGTTTACCTCCCTTTACTTGCACAACATCAAATCATTATCTCTACAGTCTGTTTATCTCCCTTTACTTGCACAACATCAAATCATTATCTCTACAGTCTGTTTATCTCCCTTTAATTGCACAATGTCAAATCATTATCTCTACAGTCTGTTTATCTCCCTTTACTTGCACAATGTCAAATCATTATCTCTACAGTCTGTTTATCTCCCTTTACTTGCACAACATCAAATCATTATCTCTACAGTCTGTTTACCTCCCTTTACTTGCACAACATCAAATTATTATCTCTACAACTTGGAAATGCTGAATTATACTTTCCATCAAATGTAGGTTACTGTTATTTGTCATCTTCAGTAGTTCAGGTTATCTTCCTGCCTGTCACACCATTGTCACTGTCACTGGAATGTGCCAAAAGAACTGTCAACAATCACATTATGTATGGAGTGACACGTCCTATCTTCCTGTGTTGAAACACATTCACACACACAGACAACGGAAACAGAGATATTACTCCTGAGTCACTTTGTTCGTACATGTGAGCCAGTTAAAAGACAGAAAGAAATAAAAGCCCAGACATGGAGTCTGACTCACAGCGCTGATGCCAGACCACAGCTGGCTGACAACTAACTACATACAAAAGACCAGGACAGAGTCAGACTCACAGCGCTGATGCCAGACCACAGCTGGCTGACAACTAACTACATACAAAAGACCAGGACAGAGTCAGACTCACAGCGTTGATGCCAGACCACAGCTGGCTGACAACTAACTACATACAAAAGACCAGGACAGAGTCAGACTCACAGCGCTGATGCCAGACCACAGCTGGCTGACAACTAACTACATACAAAAGACCAGGACAGAGTCAGACTCACAGCGCTGATGCCAGACCACAGCTGGCTGACAACTAACTACATACAAAAGACCAGGACAGAGTCAGACTCACAGCGCTGATGCAGACCACAGCTGGCTGACAACTAACTACATACAAAAGACCAGGACAGAGTCAGACTCACAGCGTTGATGCCAGACCACAGCTGGCTGACAACTAACTACATACAAAAGACCAGGACAGAGTCAGACTCACAGCGTTGATGCCGGACCACAGCTGGCTGAAGAATAACTACATACAAAAGGCCAGGACAGAGTCAAACTCACAGCGTTGATGCCAGACCACTGCTGGAAGACCTGCAGGAGGCAGGCAATGATGACGGGCAGACGAAGGGCAGGAGAGGTCACCAGCTCCTTGATGGAGAAGTTGGTCACTCCAGCTGTCTTCCTGGCCTCCACCCGCATTTCCTCCATCTCCTCCTCCACGTTGTGAGTGCCTCGGATCCTGACCAACACTGCACATCATCGTCATCATCATCATCATCGTCATCATCATCATCATCATCTCCTCCACGTTGTGAGTGCCTCGGATCCTGACCAACACTGCACATCATCGTCATCATCATCATCATCATCATCTCCTCCATCTCCTCCTCCACGTTGTGAGTGCCTCGGATCCTGACCAACACTGCACATCATTGTCTTCATCATCATCATCATCATCGTCATCGTCATCATCATCATCATCATCTCCTCCACGTTGTGAGTGCCTCGGATCCTGACCAACACTGCACATCATTGTCATCATCATCATCTCCTCCACGTCGTGCGTGCCTTGGATCCTCACCAACACTCATCATCATTACTGTCATTATCATCATCATCATCTCCTCCACGTTGTGCGTGCCTCGGATCCTCACCAACACTCATCATTACTGTCATTATCATCATCATCATCATCATTACTGTCATTATCATCATTACTATCACCATCATCATCATCATTACTGTCACCATCATCATCCTAATCCACCTTCATCTCCTCACCCACATCGTGTGCCCTGGATCTTCACCAACACTGTACACACTGTACAAGGGAGACTGGAAAAGGATCTGTATACAGTTCACTGGACAGACATACACATAAAACAACCTGTATTCAGACGTACAGGCATAACGACCATGCCAGCTTTTTGAAAAGTGTCTGTATTCAGACGTACAGGCATAACGACCATGCCAGCTTTCTGAAAAGTGTCTGTATACAGACGTGCAGACATAACCACCTTACCAGATTTTTTAAAAGTGTCTGTATATAGACATGCAGACATAACGACCATGCCAGCTTTCTGAAAAGTGTCTGTATACAGACATGCAGACATAACGACCATGCCAGCTTTCTGAAAAGTGTCTGTATACAGACGTACAGACATAACGACCATGCCAGCTTTTTGAAAAGTGTCTGAAAAAGACGTGCTGACATAACGACCATGCCAGCTTTCTGAAAAGTGTCTGTATATAGACGTGCAGACATAACGACCATGCCAGCTTTTTGAAAAGTGTCTGAAAAAGACGTGCAGACATAACGACCATGCCAGCTCTCCGATATCTCCTCCGTCAGCTCTGACCCATGACCCCAGTCTTCCACATCACAGGTATGGGGACAGGCTGAGTGCTGCTGTGGCCATTTCTGTACTTGTGAGGCCTTACTGGGGATTTTTATTATGTTAGGACATGACTGGACATGTGAGGACATGACCTGGCAGGGTAGGACATGACTGGACATGACCTGGCAGGGTAGGACATGACAGGACATGTGAGGACATGACCTGGCAGGGTAGGACATGACAGGACATGTGAGGACATGACCTGGCAGGGTAGGACATGACAGGACATGTGAGGACATGACCTGGCAGGGTAGGACATGACAGGACATGTGAGGACATGACCTGGCAGGGTAGGACATGACAGGACATGTGAGGACATGACCTGGCAGAGTAGGACATGACTGGACAAGACAGGACAAGAAAGACATGACAGGACAGGACAGGACATGATCAGCAAGACATGACATGACAAGCCAAGCCATGCCACGCCCAGCTCTGTGAGATGCCCCACCTTGGCGAGCCTCGTCCTCCAGGCCTTTCTTGATGAGCAGGAAGCGGGGGCTCTCCGGGCAGAAGGGCATCACCACCAGACACACCAGGGCTGGCACCGCGTTGAAGGCAAACAGAATGGGCCACAGCTCCTCTGTGCCTGCACACCATACATACACAGGTCATGAAGGTTAGAGGTGAAGGTTACAACAGGCCACAGCTCCTCTGTGCCTGCACACCATACACACACAGGGGTCATGAAGGTTAGAGGTGAAGGTTACAACAGGCCACAGCACCTCTGTGCCTGCACACCACACACACACAGGTCATGAAGGTTAGAGGTGAAGGTTACAACAGGCCACAGCACCTCTGTGCCTGCACACCACACACACACAGGTCATGAAGGTTAGAGGTGAAGGTTACAACAGGCCACAGCACCTCTGTGCCTGCACACCACGCACACACAGGTCATGAAGGTTAGAGGTGAAGGTTACAACAGGCCACAGCACCTCTGTGCCTGCACACCACGCACACACAGGTCATGAAGGTTAGAGGTGAAGGTTACAACAGGCCACAGCACCTCTGTGCCTGCACACCACACACACACAGGTCATGAAGGTTAGAGGTGAAGGTTACAACAGGCCACAGCTCCTCTGTGCCTGCACACCACACACACACAGGTCATGAAGGTTAGAGGTGAAGGTTACAACAGGCCACAGCTCCTCTGTGCCTGCACACCATACATACACAGAGGTCATGAAGGTTAGAGGTGAAGGTTACAACAGGCCACAGCTCCTCTGTGCCTGCACACCATACATACACAGAGGTCATGAAGGTTAGAGGTGAAGGTTACAACAGGCCACAGCTCCTCTGTGCCTGCACACCATACACACACAGGTCATGAAGGTTAGAGGTAAAGGTTACAACAGGCCACAGTTCCTCTGTGCCTGCACACCACACACACACAGGGGTCATGAAGGTTAGAGGTGAAGGTTACAACAGGCCACAGTTCCTCTGTGCCTGCACACCACACACACACAGGGGTCATGAAGGTTAGAGGTGAAGGTTACAACAGGCCACAGTTCCTCTGTGCCTGCACACCACACACACACAGGGGTCATGAAGGTTAGAGGTGAAGGTTACAACAGGCCACAGCACCTCTGTGCCTGCACACCACACACACACAGGGGTCATGAAGGTTAGAGGTGAAGGTTACAACAGGCCACAGTTCCTCTGTGCCTGCACACCACACACACACAGGGGTCATGAAGGTTAGAGGTGAAGGTTACAACAGGCCACAGTTCCTCTGTGCCTGCACACCACACACACACAGGTCATGAAGGTTAGAGGTGAAGGTTACAACAGGCCACAGTTCCTCTGTGCCTGCACACCACACACACACAGGTCATGAAGGTTAGAGGTGAAGGTTACAACAGGCCACAGTTCCTCTGTGCCTGCACACCACACACACACAGGTCATGAAGGTTAGAGGTGAAGGTTACAACAGGCCACAGCTCCTCTGTGCCTGCAAACCCCCCCCCCCCACCCCCACCCCCAAACACACACACAGTTCACACCTCACACTGCACTTGTGACACCTCACACAAAGGGTGAAGGTTAGAGGTGAAAGGTCACCACAGGCCTGCACACCTCACCCACAGGGTCTTTCGGTTTGAGGTGTATCTGTTTGTTCCTGTAAGCCAAAATTTCGTGGCAACTCAGTGATAAGACATTTCGCTACTGGTCCACCGCCAGCCAATCAAACGTCATCGCCTCAGAATTCATATCACTGACATGAAACACAAGACAAGAGAAACACAAGTCAAGGCAGAAAGACTGACCAAAGATCTCTCGCAGGCCCAGGATCTGAGAGAAGAGGATGCCGATGGTGATGGCCAGCTGGTGACAGGTACCGATGGCCCCGCGGATCTTCTTCGGGGATATCTCCGCCAGGTACAGTGGGCACAGTGAAATGTTCAAACCTGCACCCCACACCACACCACCATGTCATTAACCACTTGACCCTCACTCACCGTCAGTCACCACAAACACACACACACACACTCCACTCTATCAACACACACACACACATGTACACACACTGCACTCTTTCTACACACACACACATGTACACACACTCCACTCTTTCTACACACACAAACATGTACACACACTGCACTCTATCAACACACACACACACTCCACTCTATCAACACACACACACACACACACACTCCACTCTATCAACATACACACACACACACTCCACTCTATCAACACACACACACACACACACACTCCACTCTATCAACACACAAACACACACACACACTCCACTCTATCAACACACAAACACACACACACACTCCACTCTATCAACACACAAACACACAAACACTCCACTCTATCAACACACAAACACACACACACTCCACTCTACCAACACACAAACACACACACACTCCACTCTATCAACACACAAACACACACACACTGCATATAAAACTCTTTCAACACACAACAATGGATGTTGCACAAGCTGTCACCAGTTTAATTAACTGTGCACCACAGACAGTGATATTGGTCTGGGTGTCAATGTCACCTCTGTTCATGGACAAAATAAAATGTGAAACACTGACGCAACACTCCAAGCTGTTACATGGTACTTAGCCACACATTGGTCAAAATTTTCCATTTTCCTGACTTTTATTTATCTATTCATCTATCCATATACCAATCTAATCACCTTATTCTTTATTCGATTCTATCTGTGTATGAATCAATGTCTCCTCCACACGACTCTGCTACTGATAGTCCTAAACGGAAAACTCAAGTTTTTTTCATCATTATTATCATTATTTTAAAAAACACCCTAACATTTACAGATTTGAAAGCTGACTGACAAGGATTGCCAAGGACTGATATGGACTGACAAGGATTGCCAAGGACTGAAAACAATTGACAAGGATTGACAAGGACTGACAAGGATTGCCAAGGACTGAAAACAATTGACAAGGACTGACAAGGACTGACAAGGATTGCCAAGGACTGAAAACAATTGACAAGGACTGACAAGGATTGCCAAGGACTGAAAACAATTGACAAGGATTGACAAGGACTGACAAGGACTGACAAGGATTGCCAAGGACTGAAAACAATTGACAAGGATTGACAAGGACTGAAAACAATTGACAAGGATTGACAAGGACCGACAAGGATTGACAAGGACCGACAAGGATTGACAAGGACTGACAAAGATTGACAAGGACTGAAAATAATTGACAAGGACTGACAAGGATTGACAAGGATTGACAAGGACCGACAAGGACTGACAAAGATTGACAAGGACTGAAAACAATTGACAAGGACTGACAAGGATTGACAAGGACTGAAAACAATTGACAAGGACCGACAAGGATTGACAAGGACTGACAAAGATTGACAAGGGCTGACAAGGACTGAAAACAATTGACAAGGATTGACAAGGATTGATAACGATTGAAAATGATTGACAAGGACTGATGAGGATTGACAAGGATTGAAAACGATTGACAAGGACTGACAAGAACTGCCAAGGATTGATAACGATTGAAAATGATTGACAAGGACTGACGAGGATTGACAAGGACTGAAAACAATTGACAAAGATTCACAAGGATGACAAGGATTGAAAACAAGTGACAAGGATTGACAAGGATTGACAAGGGCTGACAAGAACTGCCAAGGATTGATAACGATTGAAAATGATTGACAAGGACTGATGAGGATTGACAAGGACTGAAAACAATTGACAAAGATTCACAAGGATGACAAGGATTGAAAACAATTGACAAGGATTGACAAGGACTGACGAGGACTGACAGTTACCTGAGTGCAGACCGACGAAGACACGGGACAACATGAGCACCTCAGGGGACTTGATGGCCACAGGAATGCCTCCCAAGATGGCCGCCACAAACATGATGACAGTGATGAGGATCATCCCCTTCTTTCTGCACACAGGGGGAGGGGAGGGGGGGAACAAGTGTCAACACCTGCTGCTCTCCCTTTACCACTGGACACCAGTCAAAATATCCATCCAACCACCAATCCTCCCCCCCACACCTCAAAAACAACAACAACAAACTAATAAACAAAAAAACAAGGCACGTTCTCAACACAAGGATTGTCCTGATAAGGTGCATGGAGCGGTGGTGTAGGAGTTCTACAGTCCACAAGGACACCCCCCCCCCTTGCCTCTCCCCACCTCACACACACACATATATATGTGGGTTGGTTGGTTTGTTGTTTTTTATTTTTTTTTTAATACTAATTTTGCACCTATGAAGTCTCATCTTTGCTGTTGGTAAGCATTTTAGCATAAAACTGTCTGAAACTGAAGTATTTTTAATGGTTTCAGGTGAATGTGCTGTTGGTTGAAATTCAAAAGATTCATCAGCATTACAGGAAATAATTTTTGTTCAAACACAAATGCAGTCTTTGTCTCTCATTTGAACATTCGCTGCCTTGACTCTGCTCTCTCTCGGCATGACGTCACTCCTCCACTCGCCATTCCTGACTTCGTTTCAGTACACAGAGGAAATGTGAAATTTCCCGTGCTTCTTCCATGTGGAAATTTAAAGTTTACTTAAATCTGAATCTTTTGACACCACATAACATGTTCAACATAATTCTTGTTCTAAAGTTACAAGCAGGAAAATGTATGCTGTTTTCATGAGTCAGTTTCTCCATTTGTCCTTTTGGGGCATACCAACTTTGAAAAAAAGATAGAAAAAAGTTATGATAGAGATCACTTCTGTTTTCTGTATGTTATCTGTCATTTTTAAACTTTCTGAAAATATATAAATGTCAGCTTTATCAGTGTTCAAACATCCAATACCTTAATGATAAAATGTATCAAACATCCCAATACCTGAATGATAAATTAATTATATCAAACATCCTAATACCTAAATGATAAAATCTTCTATCAAACACAACACCTTAACCACAGAATCACACATGAAATGTGAATATGCATGCACACTCAGAACTCAAAAGGTTTTCTATTTTAATCAAGGATTAAGATTTTAGGCATGGCCTATTCTTCCAGTCTGTCCTTGCTAATCTACATCAGTTACAATAACACACATACATTTTTTTCTGTCTTTTGTTCATTCGTCATTTGGATGAGACGATAAAACGAGGTCCTGTGTGCAGCATGCACTTAGCTCACGTAAAAGAACCCACGGCAACAAAAGGGTTGTTCATGGCAAAATTCTGTAGAAAAATCCACTTTGATAAGAAAACAAATAAAACTGCATGTGGGAAAAAATACAAAAAAATGGGTGGCGCTGTTGTGTAGCGATGCGCTCTCCCTGGGGGAGAGCAGCCGGAATTTCATACAGAGAAATCTGTTGTAATAAAAAGAAATACAAATACAAACATATGCAGATGAAATGAGCATGTTAAATATCCTCTAAACAATGACAGCATTTGGTGGGCCATGGAAACAAGAACACAGCCATTGGTTTCTGACCAAGGACAGGCGCTATACAAGTATCCATAAGAAAAGGGTAAAAACAGCACAACATCAACATGGTCCAATCTGCCGTCTCCAGCACTGACAGTCCAAAGAAGTCGCTGTGTAAGTATCCATAAAAAAAACGAAAAACAGCACAACATGAACATGATCCAATCTGCATCACTGACCGGCCAAAGAAGTCGGCCACCTTGGCGGAGGAGAAGGCGCCGATCATGCCGAAGAAGACGAAGAGCGCCACAGTGGTGGACCACAGCATGTCCAGCTGCCACTTCTCCAGCAGCTGACTCTCGTCCACCCCAAAGTCACCTGGCTGCAGCTCCTGGCCGCCCACCGCCACAGGGTGCACCGTGGCACTGGCACTGCAAGGTCAAGGTCACACAACTACAGTCAGGTAACAAGGGATCTGGTCAAAAGACTAGCAAATTTCACATGCAAAAATGAAAAGTTTTGCTCCCTTGTGCTAAAGACATTTTTGCAGCAAAGTATGTGCAAAATTTGGGACTATGATTTTATGCTGTTACAAAAAAAGTATTTGCAATTTGTATCTTTCAGTAGGAAGCTGGCATGCAGGTTTCAGTGGGTGTCTGGGGTGTGAGGACTGTAGTCACTGGGTGTCTGGGGTGTGAGGACTGTAGTCACTGGGTGTCTGGACTGTAGTCACTGGGTGTCTGGGGTGTGAGGACTGTAGTCACTGGGTGTCTGGGGTGTGAGGACTGTAGTCACTGGGTGTCTGGACTGTAGTCACTGGGTGTCTGGGGTGTGAGGACTGTAGTCACTGGGTGTGAGGACTGTAGTCACTGGGTGTCTGGGGTGTGAGGACTGTAGTCACTGGGTGTCAGGGGTGTGAGGACTGTAGTCACTGGGTGTTTGGGGTGTGAGGACTGTAGTCACTGGGTGTCTGGGGTGTGAGGACTGTAGTCACTGGGTGTCTGGGGTGTGAGGACTGTAGTCACTGGGTGTCTGGACTGTAGTCACTGGGTGTCTGGGGTGTGAGGACTGTAGTCACTGGGTGTCTGGACTGTAGTCACTGGGTGTCTGGGGTGTGAGGACTGTAGTCACTGGGTGTTTGGGGTGTGAGGACTGTAGTCACTGGGTGTTTGGGGTGTGAGGACTGTAGTCACTGGGTGTCTGGACTGTAGTCACTGGGTGTTTGGGGTGTGAGGACTGTAGTCACTGGGTGTCAGGGGTGTGAGGACTGTAGTCACTGGGTGTCTGGACTGTAGTCACTGGGTGTCTGGGGTGTGAGGACTGTAGTCACTGGGTGTCTGGACTGTAGTCACTGGGTGTCTGGGGTGTGAGGACTGTAGTCACTGGGTGTTTGGGGTGTGAGGACTGTAGTCACTGGGTGTCAGGGGTGTGAGGACTGTAGTCACTGGGTGTCAGGGGTGTGAGGACTGTAGTCACTGGGTGTTTGGGGTGTGAGGACTGTAGTCACTGGGTGTCTGGGGTGTGAGGACTGTAGTCACTGGGTGTCTGGGGTGTGAGGACTGTAGTCACTGGGTGTGAGGACTGTAGTCACTGGGTGTTTGGGTTGTGAGGACTGTAGTCACTGGGTGTGAGGACTGTAGTCACTGGGTGTCTGGGGTGTGAGGACTGTAGTCACTGGGTGTGAGGACTGTAGTCACTGGGTGTTTGGGGTGTGAGGACTGTAGTCACTGGGTGTCTGGGGTGTGAGGACTGTAGTCACTGGGTGTCAGGGGTGTGAGGACTGTAGTCACTGGGTGTCTGGAGTCACTGGGTGTCTGGACTGTAGTCACTGGGTGTCTGGGGTGTGAGGACTGTAGTCACTGGGTGTCAGGGGTGTGAGGACTGTAGTCACTGGGTGTCTGTAGTCACTGGGTGTCTGGACTGTAGTCACTGGGTGTCTGGGGTGTGAGGACTGTAGTCACTGGGTGTTTGGGGTGTGAGGACTGTAGTCACTGGGTGTCTGGACTGTAGTCACTGGGTGTCTGGAATTGTGATGACTGTAGTCACTGGGTGTCTGGGGTGTGAGGACTGTAGTCACTGGGTGTCTGGACTGTAGTCACTGGGTGTTTGGGGTGTGAGGACTGTAGTCACTGGGTGTCTGGACTGTAGTCACTGGGAGTCTGGGATTGTGAGGACTGTAGTCACTGGGTGTCTGGGGTGTGAGGATTGTATTCACTGGGTGTCTGGACTGTAGTCAGTGGGTGTCTGGGATATTGAGGACTGTAGTCACTGGGTGTCCGGGGTGTGAGGACTGTAGTCACTGGGTGTCTGGACTGTAGTAACTGGGTGTCTGGGGTGTCTGGACTGTAGTCACTGGGTGTCTGGGGTGTGAGGACTGTAGTCACTGGGCGTCTGGACTGTAGTCACTGGGTGTCTGGGGTGTCTGGACTGTAGTCACTGGGTGTCTGGGGTGTGAGGACTGTAGTCACTGGGTGTCTGGACTGTAGTCACTGGGTGTTTGGGGTGTGAGGACTGTAGTCACTGGGTGTTTGGGGTGTGAGGACTGTAGTCACTGGGTGTTTGGGGTGTGAGGACTGTAGTCACTGGGTGTCTGGACTGTAGTCACTGGGTGTTTGGGGTGTGAGGACTGTAGTCACTGGGTGTCTGGGGTGTGAGGACTGTAGTCACTGGGTGTTTGGGGTGTGAGGACTGTAGTCACTGGGTGTCTGGGGTGTGAGGACTGTAGTCACTGGGTGTCTGGGGTGTGAGGACTGTAGTCACTGGGTGTCAGGGGTGTGAGGACTGTAGTCACTGGGTGTCTGGGGTGTGACTGTAGTCACTGGGTGTCTGGGGTGTGAGGACTGTAGTCACTGGGTGTCTGGACTGTAGTCACTGGGTGTTTGGGGTGTGAGGACTGTAGTCACTGGGTGTCTGGGGTGTGAGGACTGTAGTCACTGGGTGTCTGGACTGTAGTCACTGGGTGTTTGGGGTGTGAGGACTGTAGTCACTGGGTGTCTGGGGTGTGAGGACTGTAGTCACTGGGTGTCTGGGGTGTGAGGACTGTAGTCACTGGGTGTCTGGACTGTAGTCACTGGGTGTTTGGGGAGTGAGGACTGTAGTCACTGGGTGTCTGGACTGTAGTCACTGGGTGTAGCTGGGTGTCTGGACTGTAGTCACTGGGTGTCTGGGGTGTGAGGACTGTAGTCACTGGGTGTCTGGGGTGTGAGGACTGTAGTCACTGGGTGTCTGGGGTGTGAGGACTGTAGTCACTGGGTGTCTGGACTGTAGTCACTGGGTGTCTGGACTGTAGTCACTGGGTGTCTGGGATTGTGAGGACTGTAGTCACTGGGTGTCTGAGGTGTGAGGACTGTAGTCACTGGGTGTTTGGGGTGTGAGGACTGTAGTCACTGGGTGTTTGGGGTGTGAGGACTGTAGTCACTGGGTGTCTGGACTGTAGTCACTGGGTGTTTGGGTTGCGAGGACTGTAGTCACTGGGTGTCTGGGGTGTGAGGACTGTAGTCACTGGGTGTTTGGGGTGTGAGGACTGTAGTCACTGGGTGTCTGGACTGTAGTCACTGGGTGTTTGGGGTGTGAGGACTGTAGTCACTGGGTGTCTGGGGTGTGAGGACTGTAGTCACTGGGTGTCTGGGGTGTGAGGACTGTAGTCACTGGGTGTCAGGGGTGTGAGGACTGTAGTCACTGGGTGTCTGGGGTGTGAGGACTGTAGTCACTGGGTGTCTGGGGTGTGAGGACTGTAGTCACTGGGTGTCTGGACTGTAGTCACTGGGTGTTTGGGGTGTGAGGACTGTAGTCACTGGGTGTCTGGGGTGTGAGGACTGTAGTCACTGGGTGTCTGGACTGTAGTCACTGGGTGTTTGGGGTGTGAGGACTGTAGTCACTGGGTGTCTGGGGTGTGAGGACTGTAGTCACTGGGTGTCATGGGTGTGAGGACTGTAGTTACTGGGTGTCTGGACTGTAGTCACTGGGTGTTTGGGGAGTGAGGACTGTAGTCACTGGGTGTCTGGACTGTAGTCACTGGGTGTAGCTGGGTGTCTGGACTGTAGTCACTGGGTGTCTGGGGTGTGAGGACTGTAGTCACTGGGTGTCTGGGGTGTGAGGACTGTAGTCACTGGGTGTCTGGGGTGTGAGGACTGTAGTCACTGGGTGTCTGGACTGTAGTCACTGGGTGTCTGGGATTGTGAGGACTGTAGTCACTGGGTGTTTGGGGTGTGAGGACCTTTGTCACTGGGTGTTTGGGGTGTGAGGACTGTAGTCACTGGGTGTCTGAGGTGTGAGGACTGTTGTCACTGGGTGTTTGGGGTGTGAGGACTGTAGTCACTGGGTGTTTGGGGTGTGAGGACTGTAGTCACTGGGTGTCTGGACTGTAGTCACTGGGTGTTTGGGTTGTGAGGACTGTAGTCACTGGGTGTCTGGGGTGTGAGGACTGTAGTCACTGGGTGTCAGGGGTGTGAGGACTGTAGTCACTGGGTGTCTGGACTGTAGTCACTGGGTGTCTGGGGTGTGAGGACTGTAGTCACTGGGTGTCTGGACTGTAGTCACTGGGTGTCTGGGGTGTGAGGACTGTAGTCACTGGGTGTTTGGGGTGTGAGGACTGTAGTCACTGGGTGTCTGGGGTGTGAGGACTGTAGTCACTGGGTGTCAGGGGTGTGAGGACTGTAGTCACTGGGTGTTTGGGGTGTGAGGACTGTAGTCACTGGGTGTCTGGGGTGTGAGGACTGTAGTCACTGGGTGTTTGGGGTGTGAGGACTGTAGTCACTGGGTGTTTGGGGTGTGAGGACTGTAGTCACTGGGTGTCTGGGGTGTGAGGACTGTAGTCACTGGGTGTCAGGGGTGTGAGGACTGTGGTCACTGGGTGTCTGGAGTCACTGGGTGTCTGGACTGTAGTCACTGGGTGTCTGGGGTGTGAGGACTGTAGTCACTGGGTGTCAGGGGTGTGAGGACTGTAGTCACTGGGTGTCTGTAGTCACTGGGTGTCTGGACTGTAGTCACTGGGTGTCTGGGGTGTGAGGACTGTAGTCACTGGGTGTTTGGGGTGTGAGGACTGTAGTCACTGGGTGTCTGGACTGTAGTCACTGGGTGTCTGGAATTGTGATGACTGTAGTCACTGGGTGTCTGGGGTGTGAGGACTGTAGTCACTGGGTGTCTGGACTGTAGTCACTGGGTGTTTGGGGTGTGAGGACTGTAGTCACTGGGTGTCTGGACTGTAGTCACTGGGAGTCTGGGATTGTGAGGACTGTAGTCACTGGGTGTCTGGGGTGTGAGGATTGTATTCACTGGGTGTCTGGACTGTAGTCAGTGGGTGTCTGGGATATTGAGGACTGTAGTCACTGGGTGTCCGGGGTGTGAGGACTGTAGTCACTGGGTGTCTGGACTGTAGTAACTGGGTGTCTGGGGTGTCTGGACTGTAGTCACTGGGTGTCTGGGGTGTGAGGACTGTAGTCACTGGGCGTCTGGACTGTAGTCACTGGGTGTCTGGGGTGTCTGGACTGTAGTCACTGGGTGTCTGGGGTGTGAGGACTGTAGTCACTGGGTGTCTGGACTGTAGTCACTGGGTGTTTGGGGTGTGAGGACTGTAGTCACTGGGTGTTTGGGGTGTGAGGACTGTAGTCACTGGGTGTTTGGGGTGTGAGGACTGTAGTCACTGGGTGTCTGGACTGTAGTCACTGGGTGTTTGGGGTGTGAGGACTGTAGTCACTGGGTGTCTGGGGTGTGAGGACTGTAGTCACTGGGTGTTTGGGGTGTGAGGACTGTAGTCACTGGGTGTCTGGGGTGTGAGGACTGTAGTCACTGGGTGTCTGGGGTGTGAGGACTGTAGTCACTGGGTGTCAGGGGTGTGAGGACTGTAGTCACTGGGTGTCTGGGGTGTGACTGTAGTCACTGGGTGTCTGGGGTGTGAGGACTGTAGTCACTGGGTGTCTGGACTGTAGTCACTGGGTGTTTGGGGTGTGAGGACTGTAGTCACTGGGTGTCTGGGGTGTGAGGACTGTAGTCACTGGGTGTCTGGACTTAGTCACTGGGTGTTTGGGGTGTGAGGACTGTAGTCACTGGGTGTCTGGGGTGTGAGGACTGTAGTCACTGGGTGTCTGGGGTGTGAGGACTGTAGTCACTGGGTGTCTGGACTGTAGTCACTGGGTGTTTGGGGAGTGAGGACTGTAGTCACTGGGTGTCTGGACTGTAGTCACTGGGTGTAGCTGGGTGTCTGGACTGTAGTCACTGGGTGTCTGGGGTGTGAGGACTGTAGTCACTGGGTGTCTGGGGTGTGAGGACTGTAGTCACTGGGTGTCTGGGGTGTGAGGACTGTAGTCACTGGGTGTCTGGACTGTAGTCACTGGGTGTCTGGACTGTAGTCACTGGGTGTCTGGGATTGTGAGGACTGTAGTCACTGGGTGTCTGAGGTGTGAGGACTGTAGTCACTGGGTGTTTGGGGTGTGAGGACTGTAGTCACTGGGTGTTTGGGGTGTGAGGACTGTAGTCACTGGGTGTCTGGACTGTAGTCACTGGGTGTTTGGGTTGCGAGGACTGTAGTCACTGGGTGTCTGGGGTGTGAGGACTGTAGTCACTGGGTGTTTGGGGTGTGAGGACTGTAGTCACTGGGTGTCTGGACTGTAGTCACTGGGTGTTTGGGGTGTGAGGACTGTAGTCACTGGGTGTCTGGGGTGTGAGGACTGTAGTCACTGGGTGTCTGGGGTGTGAGGACTGTAGTCACTGGGTGTCAGGGGTGTGAGGACTGTAGTCACTGGGTGTCTGGGGTGTGAGGACTGTAGTCACTGGGTGTCTGGGGTGTGAGGACTGTAGTCACTGGGTGTCTGGACTGTAGTCACTGGGTGTTTGGGGTGTGAGGACTGTAGTCACTGGGTGTCTGGGGTGTGAGGACTGTAGTCACTGGGTGTCTGGACTGTAGTCACTGGGTGTTTGGGGTGTGAGGACTGTAGTCACTGGGTGTCTGGGGTGTGAGGACTGTAGTCACTGGGTGTCATGGGTGTGAGGACTGTAGTTACTGGGTGTCTGGACTGTAGTCACTGGGTGTTTGGGGAGTGAGGACTGTAGTCACTGGGTGTCTGGACTGTAGTCACTGGGTGTAGCTGGGTGTCTGGACTGTAGTCACTGGGTGTCTGGGGTGTGAGGACTGTAGTCACTGGGTGTCTGGGGTGTGAGGACTGTAGTCACTGGGTGTCTGGGGTGTGAGGACTGTAGTCACTGGGTGTCTGGACTGTAGTCACTGGGTGTCTGGGATTGTGAGGACTGTAGTCACTGGGTGTTTGGGGTGTGAGGACCTTTGTCACTGGGTGTTTGGGGTGTGAGGACTGTAGTCACTGGGTGTCTGAGGTGTGAGGACTGTTGTCACTGGGTGTTTGGGGTGTGAGGACTGTAGTCACTGGGTGTTTGGGGTGTGAGGACTGTAGTCACTGGGTGTCTGGACTGTAGTCACTGGGTGTTTGGGTTGTGAGGACTGTAGTCACTGGGTGTCTGGGGTGTGAGGACTGTAGTCACTGGGTGTCAGGGGTGTGAGGACTGTAGTCACTGGGTGTCTGGACTGTAGTCACTGGGTGTTTGGGGTGTGAGGACTGTAGTCACTGGGTGTCTGGGGTGTGAGGACTGTAGTCACTGGGTGTCTGGGGTGTGAGGACTGTAGTCACTGGGTGTCTGGGGTGTGAGGACTGTAGTCACTGGGTGTCTGGGGTGTGAGGACTGTAGTCACTGGGTGTCTGGACTGTAGTCACTGGGTGTCTGGGATTGTGAGGACTGTAGTCACTGGGTGTTTGGGGTGTGAGGACCTTTGTCACTGGGTGTTTGGGGTGTGAGGACTGTAGTCACTGGGTGTCTGAGGTGTGAGGACTGTTGTCACTGGGTGTTTGGGGTGTGAGGACTGTAGTCACTGGGTGTTTGGGGTGTGAGGACTGTAGTCACTGGGTGTCTGGACTGTAGTCACTGGGTGTTTGGGTTGTGAGGACTGTAGTCACTGGGTGTCTGGGGTGTGAGGACTGTAGTCACTGGGTGTCAGGGGTGTGAGGACTGTAGTCACTGGGTGTCTGGACTGTAGTCACTGGGTGTTTGGGGTGTGAGGACTGTAGTCACTGGGTGTCTGGGGTGTGAGGACTGTAGTCACTGGGTGTTTGGGGTGTGAGGACTGTAGTCACTGGGTGTCTGGGGTGTGAGGACTGTAGTCACTGGGTGTGAGGACTGTAGTCACTGGGTGTTTGGGGTGTGAGGACTGTAGTCACTGGGTGTTTGGGGTGTGAGGATAGTGACCTGTAGTTGACAGTGGTGTTATCCTCCTGGGCCTTCTGCCACACCTGGCGGTACTCCTCATAGTTCTGCACCTCCTCCCACTTCCCCCCGTTACGCTCATAGTACGTCTTGTTGTAGAAAGCCTGGATAATCTGTCACAATAAACATCATCATCATCAATCATCACAATACTATCAATAATGTGCACTATCATATGTCATGTTGTAGAAAGCCTGGATAATCTGTCACAATAAACATCATCATCATCAATCATCACAATAATACTATCACTAATGTGCACTGTGTCTTGTTGTAGAAAGCCTGGATAATCTGTCACAATAAACATCATCATTAACATAATGATACTATCAATAATGTGCACTATGTCTTGTAGAAAGCCTGGATGATCTGTCACAATAAACATCATCATCACTGATTACCATAATGATGCTAATAATGTGCACTGTGTCTTGTAGAAAGCCTGGATAATCTGTCACAATAAACATCATCAACACTGATTACCATAATAATGCTATCAATAATGTGCATCAGTACTCAGGTTTGAATCCTACATTCGTCAGTAATTTACCCCCTCCACTTCGACCTTGAGTGGTGGTCTGGATGCTAGTCATTCAGATGAAATGATAAACTGACATCCTGTGTGTAGCATGCACTTAGCACACATTAAAGAACCCAGGGCAACAAAGGATTGTCTCTGGCAAAATCCTGTAGAAAATTCCACCTTGATAGGAAAAAGACATTTGCAGGCAGAAAGAAAAACAAGAAACATGGAGATGACAGTGAACTGAAGCCAAGCGCCCTCCCTGGGGAAAGCAGCCTGAAATTCACAGTACAGAGAAATCTGTTGTGACGAAGAATACATGTAATACACTTCACTAGACTAAAACACAGTTCTTACTGCTGAAGGGGTGTTGACCACGCCAATGTTGTAGCCGTATAGGAAAGAGTTGCCGAACACAGAGATGAACACGCTGAACAGCAGAATGGGCGTCGTCTTCTGTTCTTCCTGAAACACCATCAAATAGGGGGCACTGTTAAACATTGTTTGTTTGAGCATCATTAAGACCTAGAGAGAAGAGGGTGGGGTGGAGAGGGAGAGAGAAATCAAAATCAAGATCGAAACTGAAACTTTTTTTATTGAGGGAAAAGGAATAGGCACTTATTGGCCTGTTTTCATCCTACCCTTGTCAAGAAAACGTATAAACTAATCTTGGAAATACAAGAAGACTTGGCAGAGGAAATTTAAGAGAAGGCTTAGTTGCTATCATAAATGGCAGTTCTAGACACATCTTTCTTCCCCTTCCTCTCTCTCTCTCTCTTTGTTGTTGTTGTTGTTGTTTTGTTTATTTTGTTTGTTTTTGTTTTTTTGTTTAGGGTACAAGTAGCCCAGAGAAAGATGAAAACTGTGTACATATACCTTAAAATGTAACATAACAGTGGACACTGAGATTAAACAACGACCAGTTAACATCTTGGACACTGTGACCTATTTTCTATTTCTATTTTATCTTTATTATTTTTGTCACAAAACACCTCTGAAGACATTTACATAACACAGCAAGTAAATAATAACATAGTTAACATTCGGAAGCCACATTCTGGACATTTTCACAGTGTAGAATTGGGAAAGAGAACGAAATAACCGAGGAAATAAGTGTCATTTGTTTTGAACTCAGTGACCTACTTTAGATGCTAACCACGCCCACTTCTGGTGCAGTGATAAGGTGGATCCCTTACTTAAATGAACAACAAATGAATATGGAATAAGAAAAACCAAACAATGTTTCTACCATGAAGTGCAGCTTTCTCCGGTTTTACAAACTTAATGCCCCGCACTATTTGGCCATATTTCTCCTTCTCCATCTCTGTCTGTCTCTCTCACAAACACTCTCTGGAAGAAGGTCAACACCACCACCACCACCTAGCTCCCCCCTCACCTCCCCACCTGAATGTTGCTCCCCCCACCCCCCTCACCTCCCCACCTGAATGTAGCTCCCCCCACCCCCCTCACCTCCCCACCTGAATGTTGCTCACCCCAACCCCCCTCATCTCCCCACCTGAATGTTGCTCCACCCCCACCCCCCACTTGAGTGTTGCAACACTTGTTTGGGGGGAGTCTAGACAGGATGTTCCCACCAATTTGAACAATCCTTTTTTTTCCTTTTTTTGGGGGTGGGGTGGGGGTGGGGGGCGGAGGAGGGGCTTAGCATGGTGGTACCTTTGGATTCAGCATTGTCTTGTTCCCTGTAAAAAGGGCAAAGCCCCGCCGGTCCTCTTGCACCCCCAACTCCCCACCCCCCCAACTCTCCACCCCCTGTCACAAAGTCAGCCAGTACAATCACTTCAATGCACAGTTAATGACATAAAACCACCATGTGACGGAGCTCTGAATGTCTGCAGAAAGGTTATGTTGAGGGATTAGGGGAGTTTTCCGATCTAAAGGTTGTGGAGAGAGGGCACTGTCCTGTCTAAAGGTTACGTTGTGGGACGGGGGGCTGGGGGGGGGGGGGGGGAGGGGAGCTGTCCCTGGTAAAGGGGATGTCTGGCTGACTGACCTGTCTCGTGGATCTGGAAACACGGCATGGGGGGTTGGGGGTGGGGGGTGGGGGTGGGGGGGTGAGAACAGTGTTATGCAAACAGGGGGAGGGTGTGTGTGTGAGAACAGCGATGTGCAAACAGGGGGGGGGGGAAGGCGAGGGGGGGAGGTGAGAACAGTGGGGGACTGGAAGATCAAGGATGAAGGAACAGTTTAAGAAAAATCTACGATGAACAGAAGATAGAGTTAGAGTGGAGATAGTGGGGTGCAAAGTGGGTGGAGGCAGACAAATAAAGAGCTCACTCACACACACACACACACACACACACACACACACAAACAGAGGCCTGTGATGGACAAAGGATGGGGGGGCGGGGGAGGGAGGTGGAGTGGGAAGTACTGAAGGTGAAGGTGGTGGGGGTAGGTCTGGGCCCACCAGGTGGAAGTCACATGTACAAAAGTAGATCCACACAATGCCCCATGTCATAAACATTGACCCATGATTCTCGGCGGATGGAGATACTGTCTGAAGCGCTTTCTGTGCTGTGACTGTCATTCTAGAAAGCCATTGTTAGGGTTTTTTCTCTCTCCATGACGTGCGCACGCGCGCGTGCGTGCTTGCGTGTGTGTGTGTGTGTGAGTGAGTGAGTGAGTGCGTGCGTGTGTGAGTGAGTGAGTGAGTGAGTGAGTGTGTGTGTGTGTGTGTGTGTGTGTGTGTCTGCGTACAAGTACCCCCTCCCTCCATGTCAACAACTGCACTCCAGTCGCCAGCTGTTCCACAATGACAGTGGCACAATTCCAAGTCCCCCAAATCCTACCCCCCCTTCCCCCACCCCCTGGGCTGGTTCCCTGCAGACTGCTGCCAGAGTGAGTGAGTGAGAGAGAGAGAGAGTGTGTGTGTGTGTGTGTGTGCGTGCGTACAAGTACCCCCCCCCCCACCCCACCCATGTCAACAACTGCACTCCAGTCGCCAGCTGTTCCACAATGACTGGCACAGTTCCATGCCCCCCCAAATCCCACCCCCTTCCCCCACCCCCTGGGCTGGTTCCCTGCAGACTGCTGCCAGACTGTCCACGTCTGTCGTGATGACGCACACGAACAGGTGTGAGTGTGTGCGTGTGCGTATGTGCGCGTGTGTGTGTGTAGCCGTGTTGGGTTGATAAGTGGCCAGAGTGCAAAGTCCACTTGAATGATGAAACCGTTCACGCTGGGATTAAATCAGTTTGTAACTCTCTCTGGTTATTTAGTTCACATTGCGATACGTTTCAAGGACTAGTAGATCATGAATGTGTGTGAGAGGGGGCGAGGGGGGTGGCGTGTGCATGCGTGCGTGCGTGCGTGCGCGCGCGCGCGTGTGTGTGTGTGTGTTCACATGTCTGTCTGTCTGGTGTGACATCAGACCCATTCCAAGGCGCATGGAGGAATCGTGAAGAACATGCCCCAAGAAAATGACGTAATGACAGTAGCAATAATAATGAAACAAATGAGTGCTTTCACAGCCATCCTAGACACGTCCTCAAACCTCCAGACACCAAGAGATGACAGCCATCCTAGACACGTCCTCACACCTCCAGACACCAAGAGATGACAGCCATCCTAAACACGTCCTGACACCTCCAGACACCAAGAGATGACAGCCATCCTAGACACGTCCTGACACCTCCACACACCAAGAGATGACAGACTGAAAGAGGTGATCAACACGCCGAGACACACAGAAGAGAAACAACCCATGGAGGGAACGAGAAAGCGAGTGGGGGGGGGGGGGGGGGGGGGGGGTTCAGGAAGAGCTGTTCTTCGTTTCGTTTGTTTTTTCGGTAAAAAACAAAACAAAACACAAAAACAAAAAACCCCAAAACATTCTAAGACCACTTGAAACGAGAGTTGAACGCAGGGGTTGTGACGAAGAGGAAGATGGAGATCGTTCCAAATGTTAGCTTCACAGACAGGGAGATAGTTCCAAGTGTTAGCTTCACAGACAGACAGGGAGATAGCTCCAAGTGTTAGCTTCACAAACAGGGAGATAGTTCCAAGTGTTAGCTTCACAGACAGGGAGATAGTTCCAAGTGTTAGCTTCACAAACAGGGAGACAGTGCTAGCTTCACAAACAGGGAGATAGTTCCAAGTGTTAGCTTCACAGACAGGGAGATAGTTCCAAGTGTTAGCTTCACAAACAGGGAGATAGTTCCAAGTGTTAGCTTCACAAACAGGGAGATAGTGCTAGCTTCACAAACAGGGAGATAGTGCTAGCTTCACAGACAGGGAGATAGTTTCAAGTGTTAGCTTCACAAACAGGGAGATAGTGCTAGCTTCACAAACAGGGAGATAGTGCTAGCTTCACAGACAGGGAGATAGTTCCAAGTGTTAGCTTCACAAACAGGGAGATAGTTCCAAGTGTTAGCTTCACAGACAGAATACAAACAGTGGCGGCCGATTTGACAGAACACAGCCACTCAACGTGAGAGCACTCTCTTGTATCTGTGCAATGATTCCACAGGCACCACCAAACTCCATGGCTCCTTGCCAAATCCCGAAGGCACCGCACCTGCCTGCAAGATGCCCGACATAAACAGTGTACAAATAACACCGAGCGTCGTTTTGGGTTTCACACAATGTATATCATGGTGTGTACTGCTTGTTGCCAGACCAGAAAGACAGACAGACAGAAAGAGAGAAACCGAAACAAAGAGAGATAGATAGATGGAGGGAGAAAAAGATTTCTAACCCCACCCCCACAATCGTCTCTAAACAGTCTTCTACGTCAGGTGCTTTCGTTCATGTACAAAGGAGGGAGGGAGGAGGGAGGGAGAGACAGACAGAAAAGAGATAGGAGACAGACAGTCAGAGAGACACAGAGACAGACAGACAGGCAGTCACAGTGATTCAGAGACAGACAGACAGGAGAAGTAGACAGAGAGACAGACAGACAGACAGACAGACGTCAATCATCTGACCCAACACATCTCTGCACCTCACCATGGGGCCGTCCGTCACCTTGATGATGTGGCCAGTGGGCCCGCCACATTGGGAGGTGATGACAGAACAGGACAGGCAGTAATGAGTGTTGGTCCATTGTTGTCACTGGCATGCTTTCTTCACTCAGCTGTTTGTATGTCATTTGGCTGTGTTGAAAATGTTCCCTCAACGAATCCAGGCGAAGTAAACAAGACTGCCACCCACCCAAGTACCACAGGCCACCCTACGGCCTTGAGGGCAGTGAGTACGTTCAGTTTATCTAGGGCTGGGCACAACATGTCAGACATCACTGACACCTGGTGGCTGAGGAAACTGGGCAAAGCTGTTAGTCAAGGGCTGGGCACATAAGTTTATTATTGGTGTTTGCAGTGGTGGTGGTTGTCGCTCTTTGCAATACCATATAAGTTTATTATTGGTGTTTGCAGTGGTGGTGGTTGTCGCTCTTTGCAATACCATATAAGTTTATTATTGGTGTTGGTGTTGGTTGCCGCACTTTGCAATACCATTTAAGTTTATTGTAGTTGTTGTTGGTGGTTGTCGCTCTTTGCAATACCTTTTATGTGTAGTGTTAGTGTTGGTGTTGGTGTTGGTTGTCGCTCTTTGCAATACCTTTTATGTGTAGTGTTAGTGTTGGTTGTCGCTCTTTGCAATACCTTTTATATGTAGTGTTAGTGTTGGTTGTCGCTCTTTGCAATACCTTTTATATGTAGTGTTAGTGTTGGTTGTCGCTCTTTGCAATACCTTTTATATGTAGTGTTAGTGTTGGTGTTGGTTGTCGCTCTTTGCAATACCTTTTATGTGTAGTGTTAGTGTTGGTTGTCGCTCTTTGCAATACCTTTTATATGTAGTGTTAGTGTTGGTTGTCGCTCTTTGCAATACCTTTTATATGTAGTGTTAGTGTTGGTTGTCGCTCTTTGCAATACCTTTTATATGTAGTGTTAGTGTTGGTTGTCGCTCTTTGCAATACCTTTTATATGTAGTGTTAGTGTTGGTGTTGGTTGTCGCTCTTTGCAATACCTTTTATGTGTAGTGTTAGTGTTGGTGTTGGTGTTGGTTGTCGCTCTTTGCAATACCTTTTATATGTAGTGTTAGTGTTGGTTGTCGCTCTTTGCAATACCTTTTATGTGTAGTGTTAGTGTTGGTGTTGGTTGTCGCTCTTTGCAATACCTTTTATGTGTAGTGTTAGTGTTGGTTGTCGCTCTTTGCAATACCTTTTATATGTAGTGTTAGTGTTGGTTGTCGCTCTTTGCAATACCTTTTATATGTAGTGTTAGTGTTGGTTGTCGCTCTTTGCAATACCTTTTATGTGTAGTGTTAGTGTTGGTGTTGGTTGTCGCTCTTTGCAATACCTTTTATGTGTAGTGTTAGTGTTGGTTGTCGCTCTTTGCAATACCTTTTATATGTAGTGTTAGTGTTGGTTGTCGCTCTTTGCAATACCTTTTATATGTAGTGTTAGTGTTGGTTGTCGCTCTTTGCAATACCTTTTATATGTAGTGTTAGTGTTGGTGTTGGTTGTCGCTCTTTGCAATACCTTTTATGTGTAGTGTTAGTGTTGGTTGTCGCTCTTTGCAATACCTTTTATATGTAGTGTTAGTGTTGGTTGTCGCTCTTTGCAATACCTTTTATATGTAGTGTTAGTGTTGGTTGTCGCTCTTTGCAATACCTTTTATATGTAGTGTTAGTGTTGGTTGTCGCTCTTTGCAATACCTTTTATATGTAGTGTTAGTGTTGGTTGTCGCTCTTTGCAATACCTTTTATGTGTAGTGTTAGTGTTGGTGTTGGTTGTCGCTCTTTGCAATACCTTGTGTATTATTGGTGTTGGTGGTGGTATTATTGTTGTTTGTGGTGGTGGTGGTTGTCACTCTTTGCAATACCTTTAATGTGTATTTTTGGTGTTGGTGTTGGTGTTTGTTGCTCTTTGCAATACCTTTTATGTGTATTACTGGTGTTGGTAGTGTTGGTGGTACTATTGTTGTTGCCAGTGGCTGTCGCTTTTTGCAATACCTTTTATATGTATTATTGGTGTTGCTGGTGGCAGTGGCTGTCGCTCTTTGCAATACCTTTTATATGTATTATTGGTGTTGCTGGTGGCAGTGGCTGTCGCTCTTTGCAATACCTTTTATATGTATTATTGGTGTTGCTGGTGGTAGTGGTTGTCGCTCTTTGCAATACCTTTGTTTTTCTCATTGCTCCAACCCTGCGTGGACCTGACCCATTCATGGCTCTGGGATGTGTTGGATGAGTGACGTCACTAAAAGTGTGTGGCTGGCTCAACCTCAGCGTTGACAGCACTGAGATATGTCTTTACACTATATATGTCTATGCTTGACTGCCGACAGCTGTGGACATTTTAACTAGACACCTCCACCACAGACCTCCATTATCTCCCTTTTTGTGCAGGTGTGGGACGGGTGTGTATCATGACTTGGACAGGGTCAATGTTCGTTGTTGTCATCATCCAATCAACTGCTGATGTGGTGGTGTTGTTGTCATGGTCATCAGATCATCAGTAAGGTGTTGCTGCTGTTGTTGTTGTCATAGTCATCAGATCAACAGTAAGGTGTTGCTGCTGTTGTTGTTGTCCTAGTCATCAGATCATCAGTAAGGTGTTGCTGCTGTTGTTGTTGTCATAGTCATCAGATCATCAGTAAGGTGTTGCTGTTGTTGTTGTTGTCATAGTCATCAGATCAACAGTAAGGTGTTGCTGCTGTTGTTGTTGTCCTAGTCATCAGATCAACAGTAAGGTGTTGCTGTTGTTGTTGTTGTCATAGTCATCAGATCATCAGTAAGGTGTTGCTGTTGTTGTTGTTGTCATAGTCATCAGATCAACAGTAAGGTGTTGCAGCAGCTGCTGTTGTTGTTTTGTCCACATTAGATCAGTGGATAGAAGACAGAAGGACAGACAGGATTTCTTACGCGCCAGCAAGATACACACACATCGTCTCTTCTGGTTCTCCCTGCCTAAAACTGCTG
>NC_134886.1:417500-530000 GCF_041734735.1 Babylonia areolata | reverse complement strand
CTTTTTTTAAATTTATTTATTTATTTTAAAAATACAGTTTTGATTGGTCCGCGCGATAAATACATATGAAGAAAAACAAACAACAACAAAACCATGGTGTTGACAGGTCAAAACACTTTGTCCTTGAATGTGTTAACTGTAAACTCAGTTTTCTCATCGTTCTTCGTTCAGGATCACTGCTCACTAATTCCATTCCGCGTTTGAGCTTGCTTTTGACGAGTCATGATGACTCGGTCTCTGTCCTGTCTGTCCGTCTCTCAGAGTGTCTGTCTGTCCTGTCTGTCCGTCTCTCAGAGTGTCTGTCTGTCTCTCTCTCAGAGTGTCTGTCTGTCCTGTCTGTCTGTCTCTCAGAGTGTCTGTCTGTCCTGTCTGTCTGTCTCTCAGAGTGTCTGTCCTGTCTGTCTGTCTCTCAGAGTGTCTGTCCTGTCTGTCTCTCAGAGTGTCTGTCCTGTCTGTCTCTCTCTCAGAGTGTCTGTCTGTCTCTCAGAGTGTCTGTCTGTCCTGTCTGTCTGTCTCTCAGAGTGTCTGTCTGTCCTGTCTGTCTCTCTCAGAGTGTCTGTCCTGTCTGTCTGTCTCTCAGAGTGTCTGTCTGTCCTGTCTGTCTCTCAGAGTGTCTGTCCTGTCTGTCTCTCTCTCAGAGTGTCTGTCTGTCCTGTCTGTCTCTCTCTCAGAGTGTCTGTCTGTCCTGTCTGTCTCTCTCAGAGTGTCTGTCCTGTCTGTCTCTCTCTCAGAGTGTCTGTCTGTCCTGTCTGTCTCTCTCTCAGAGTGTCTGTCTGTCCTGTCTGTCTGTCTCTCAGAGTGTCTGTCTGTCCTGTCTGTCTCTCTCTCAGAGTGTCTGTCTGTCCTGTCTGTCTCTCTCTCAGAATGTCTGTCCTGTCTGTCTGTCTGTCTCTCAGAGTGTCTGTCTGTCCTGTCTGTCTCTCAGAGTGTCTGTCCTGTCTGTCTCTCAGAGTGTCTGTCCTGTCTGTCTCTCTCTCAGAGTGTCTGTCTGTCCTGTCTGTCTGTCTGTATCTCAGAGTGTCTGTCTGTCCTTCCGCCTCTGACCATCTGTCTGACTGTGCGCAAGTGATGTGTGTGAATGCACAATCATATGTGTGTGTGTGTGTGTGTGTGTGTGTGTGTGTGTGTGTGTATGTATGTGTGTGTGTTTGTGTGACAGAAAGAGGGACAGAGAGAGAGAGAGAGACAGAGAGAGAGAGAGAGAGAGAGAGAGAGATGTGTGCACGGTTAAACATCCTGTTTGAGGAGGTTGGTAAGTAAATAATCTAATCTGCATTCTGAAGCACACGGAACTCACGCTGTCTGCCTGTCCCAGTCCATGCTTTGTCCTACCCATCCTTCTTTCAGTCTGTACTGTGTGTCCCAGCACATGCTTTATGGTCCTGTGTGTGTGTGTGTGTGTGAGTGAGTGAGAGAGAGAGAGAGAGAGAGAGAGAGAGAGAGAGTATAGATGGCTTATTGAATCCAGGCCTTGGTCTCTGGTGATATGTTCCATCAAAAGCTGATAGGTATCTTACTATTCTTAGTGGTAATATATTCCATCAAAAGCTGATAGGTATCTTACTATTCTTAGTGGTGATATATTCCATCAAAAGCTGATAGGTATCTTACTATTCTTAGTAAACTACAGTTAAACCTACCTATGGCTTTTTTCAAATGAAAAAATTAAGAGGGTTTTTCTCAATTCATTTACACAAAGCATTTAAGTTGCGATCATTTATGACTTCATGATTTACTGAACTCAAAATTATTATTCAAATCAAAATCTTTAAAAGTCAATTCAGAGATGCCTGGTCTAAATTTTGTCATTACACATTTTAAATGTATATCCTGATTTAAACGCAAGTATGGGTTTACACCATGCATAACACTAAGCGTTGTGTACACGTCAAGCCTTTCACTTAGCAAATGTGCACATTCTAGTCCCTGCTTCCTACAGTCTATCAAAAGTTGCCGAAAGGCATTTACAAAACCTTCTTCACAACCCACTCCCTGGTTTAACCATGCATGACCAAACCGATGCTCAAACAAACGCGCACATTTGACAACCAGTTCTTTTTACCCCTTATATCTAAATCATATAACATTGAACTATGGTAAGGGGGCGGACGGGGATGAGGCTAGTAAGTTCTTGTGTGCTCGCGCATAGCTGTATTCTATTGAGACTGGGTGAAGAGTAGACATTCAAAACAAACTGCATTCAATGGTATTCCAAAGAGACATGGTAAAGGTGTAGGTATTCAAAACAAACAGCATTCAATGGTATTCTATGAGACTTGGTTAAGGTGTAGACATTCAAAACAAACTGCATTCAATGGTATTCTATGAGACTTGGTTAAGGTGTAGACATTCAAAACAAACTGCATTCAATGGTATTCTATGAGACTTGGTTAAGGTGTAGACATTCAAAACAAACTGCATTCAATGGTATTCTATCAGACATGGTACAGGTGTAGACATTCAAAACAAACTGCATTCAATGGCATTCTATCAGACTCGGTTAAGATGTAGACATTCAAAATAATCTGCAATCAACAGTATTCTATAGAGACTGGTTAAGGTGTAGACATTCAAAACAAACTCCAATCAATAGTATTCTATAGAGACTCATTAAGGTATAGACATTCAAACCGGTAAACTGCAATCAATACAGCTGACAGAGCAGACCAGTCACACCCTGCACGAACATGACCCCCCCAACCCAACCCCTTCCCTCCTTTCTCCCACCCCCTTCCTCCAAAAAGGCCACGTCAAAGGCAGCCGACATTTCATCACCCTCAACACACCAATCATTATGATAATAATTCTGATTAAAAAACGCAGGCAGGCACGTGGTATTCGTGACGTCAATCCTTCGCGGATCAATCTCTATGTCGTCAGCGACCTTCACCCCTACGGACCCCGGCAGTCAATAAAGGGTGTGTTCACTCCACCAACCAATCACAGAGCCGGACCAGGCGGCACACCTCTCCACACACCCACACGGACGCGCGCGCGCGCGCACACACACACACAGAGGAGACCAGATTTCACCTTGGTAATGTCATTGGGCAAAGAGAGGCAGTGACCTGTGCTGGGCTGTGCGCCAATTCCCAGCTACAATCCCAGAATACATGTGGAGATTCTCGGAACTTAAGTCAATCATTGTTTACCCTGCTACAATCCCAGATTATATCTGTGGAGATTCTCGAACTATCAAGTCAATCATTGTTTACCCCCACCCCTTTCCCACATCACTCTCGTCTCTTCGTCTGTGTGAGACTATCTGTGTGTGTGTGTGACGGGGGGAGAGGGAGATGGGGGATAGAGCTCTGAATGTATGTATATTTATTTGAACATGTGTGGGGGTGTATCTCAAGGAGTCTCTCTCTGTGCTTGCGCGCGAACGCGAGCGTGTTGTATATGTGTGTATGTGTGTGTGTGCGAGCGCGGGCGCGCCTTATGCATCTTCCTCTTCTTTCCAGAATTAGAGCTTTGGAATTTTCCACGTGACGAATTGGTAATGTCACTGTATGAAGTAACATCAATCAGACGTTTTCCTTCTTTCGATAATTAATTAAAACTAAACGTTACTTGGAATAGGAAGTATGAGTTGCACAGCCTATTTGTGATTTCCCGGGAACTGCAGAAGATGAGGGAGGGAGTGCACTAGAGGGAAGCAGGGAACAATGAAGCCCGTGTTCTCGCCGCTTTGTTGACCAGCACTGGGGGTTGCATCACCCTCACGAGGTCCGCTTTCAGGCGACAGACCCCAGGCACTGTGTAACAGTCCCGCTCATCAGGAAGTACAATGACAAACCACCACTGTCTGCATTAATTTCCTATCTTTCACACCATGAGGTATTCTTTGGGGAATCTCTGTGTGTGTGTGTGTGTGTGTGTGTGTGTGTGTGTGTGTGTATGGCCCACAAGTGGACTGAAGTAGGGATTGCATCAGCAAATCATTCACACATAATCTCCCAAGTATCTGTGTGAAATTAATGAGACTTGAAATACACTGAAAACCCAGCTAACTCACTCCACAATTTCCACGGGCTTTACATACATTCTCACATTTACATGGCATGTTCAACCACATATTCAGCAATCAACTATGATCTATGAGCAATAGCCTTGGTGATCAACTGTGACCTCCCATTGACAGCCCTAGCTGATCAACAATGAACCCCCACAGTCCATGTCATCAACAATGAACCCCACAGTCCATGTCATCAACAATGAACCCCACAGTCCATGTCATCAACAATGAACCCCACTGTCCATGTCATCAACAATGAACCCCAATAGCCCATGTCATCAACTATGAACCCCCACAGTCCATGTCATCAACTATGAACCCCCACAGTCCATGTCATCAACAATGAACCCCACAGTCCATGTCATCAACAATGAACCCCACTGTCCATGTCATCAACAATGAACCCCAATAGCCCATGTCATCAACTATGAACCCCCACAGTCCATGTCATCAACAATGAACCCCACTGTCCATGTCATCAACAATGAACCCCCACAGCCCATGTCATCAACAATGAACAATGAACCCCCACAGCCCATGTCATCAACAATGAACCCCCACAGCCCATGTCATCAACAATGAACAATGAACCCCCACAGCCCATGTCATCAACAATGAACCCCCACAGCCCATGTCATCAACAATGAACCCCCACAGCCCAGTTGGTGAACCCCCACAGCCATCAGTGATCAGTGAAGGCTAACAGCAGTGTGGTACAGTGGGTCAGGTCACCTCAGCCATCCGCTCTTCCTCTGACCTGGCCACATCCCAACTTTACTGTGCACCAAAATAGTTCCTACCTTTCACCTTTTTTCCTTTTACACCCATTCCCACACCACAAATCTCTCACACAACCATGAGCACACAAGCTGCATCTCTCTCATACACATTCACACACACACACACACACACACCATCACCACACACTCACACACACACACCATCACCACACACACACATACACACACACACCGCACCTTAAACACACACACACACACATCTCCACAGACCTTACAGTGTTTGCCGACAGGCTCTGATTGGCCTAGCAGTCAGCAGAGAAAGGTGACTTGATCACAGATGGTTGGAGAATAACCTGTATATACCTGAAGAATGTGTTGGTATGTACCGAGTGTTGATGATGGGGTCTTTGGTTTTACTCTTTGGTAAGTGGCCCCGTATATGGATTTGTCCGAGCGCAGTGACGCCTCCTTGGGCTACTGAAACTGAAACTGTAAGTGGCGGAGGTCTGGTTGTCGTCGGTCAATACAGTCCACCACACACACACACACACACACACACTCTGGGCCCCAATGGCTAAAGAGGCTATAAATAAAACATCTCTGGGCCAAAAGGCTTCCTTACCCCCCCCCCCCCCCCCCCTCGTCATTGACCCACACCGGGCTTTCATCAGCCCTGCGGCCTGAACACCAACTGTGCTGAGCCCACATATCAATGCTTCTTTTCGTGTGTGTGTGTGTGTGTGTCGTGTGTGTGTGTGTGTGTGTGTGTGTGTGTGTGTGTGTGTGTTGTGTGTTGTGTGTGTGTGTGTGTGTGTGTTGTCAAAGCAATGCAGGAGAAGGGGGGCCTGATATGAGCAGTGACCTGTGTCAACATGTGTGGAGTGATGGCCTAGAGGTAACGCGTCCACCTAGGAAGCGAGAGAATCTGAGCGCGCTGGTTCGAACCACGGCTCATCCGCCGATATTTTCTCCCCCTCCACTAGACCTTGTGTGGTGGTCTGGACGCTGGTCATTCGGATGAGACGATAAACCGAGGTCCCGTGTGCAGCATGCACTTAGCGCACGTAAAAGAATCCACGGCAACAAAAGAGTTGTTCCTGGCAAAATTCTGTAGAAAAATCCACATCGATAGGAAAAACAAATAAAACTGCATGCAGGAAAAAATACCAAAAAAATGGGTGGCGCTGTAGTGTAGCGACGCGCTCTCCCTGGGGAGAGCAGCCCGTATTTCACACAGAGAAATCTGTTGTGATAAAAAGAAATACAAATACAAATACAAATACATCTCACGCTGTGCCAACGACAGCGTTCCCCTCTGATCTTGGCCAAGTGACAGGAGAGAGGAGGGAGGGAGAAAGAAGGAAGGGGAGTGGAGAACGAGAGAGAGAGAGAGGTGAGAGAGAGAGAGAGAGAGAGAGAGAGAGAGAAAGAGAAAGAGAGAGAGAGGACGAACGAACGAACGAACTTTTTTAAATGAGGGAAGTGGAATACGCATGCATGTGTTGTTGTTCTTTTATATCCAGCCCTCAGGGCAAAGAGAAAGACAGAGACACAGAGAGAGAGAGAGAGAGAGAGAGGGGGGGGGGGTGATGGGGTGGGCGACGAAGAAAAAAAAAGAAGGAAACCGAATTTCCATGCAAGAGAAAGAAAGCACAATAAAGACTCTCTCACACACCCGACACACACATGTCGTGAAGGCCAACGGGAGCACACAATCCCAATGCCACCCAACACCACCTCCACCCCCCACCACCATCACCACAGCACCCCCTCTTGCCGCCAAGTGAAAACGGCCCTGCCCGTTCTTTCCCCCTTTCTATCAGAGCACCAGCAGCACTGTGTGGTAGCTCGGCAAAGCAACGTTGTTGGGTAATCAGGTCCACAGTACATGTTGGCCCACCGATACAAGGCGGAAACAGCATACAAGGGCTTCACGTTGGAATTTGAGCTCTCTCTTTCTCTCTTCCACTGAGGAGAGGTTGGGGGATGGGGGGGCCAAGAGGCCGGCAGTTTGAAAACTGTAGGACATCCTTTTCTTTGACGGACTTATGATATTGGTGGGGGAGAGAGCACACACTTGTGTATAATTATATACCGCACACACACACACACACACACACACACACGCATATATATATATATATATATTTATATAAGTGTACGTGCCAAGAATAGCCTGTGGAGGCTGTGCTGAGATCCACGTGTGATGCCCACGGCACGCACCATTCAGGTGACGGTGGATGTCCGGTTCTCAGCTAACACTGGAGGGGCCTCAGTGGTACACAGAAACAAACTCACTGATTACCACCTCCTGCATGCTCAGGACAGATGTCTTGGGTTAAAAAAAAACACACAAAAAACCCAAAAGGTCGCACCAACCAAAACTGTATATAACAAAGAAACAAACAAAAATCGTGTGTGTGTGTGCCTGTGTGTGCGTATACGTTTTTAAATCCTTAGTGCTTTTAAGCCAAAAGGTCCAACCAACCCAGGCCGTTCCAGGGCCAAGTCCACTGTGATGACAGATGGACACACATCTGTGGCCAGTGGGTGGGTGGGTGTGCGCAGTTATTTGGGTGATTTTTTTTTCGGGGGGGGGGGGGGGGGGGGGTCGGGTGTGGGCATCGAGCTCAATATCCCATTCAGCTCAGTGGGGGAGGGCTAAGCTGTGGAAGAAGGTTGGTGTTGGGTGGGGCTGGCGGGGAGTGGGGAGGGGGGGGGGAGACGGCGACAGATGTTAGTCTTATTAGACTAATGATAATTACCCCCCCCCCCCCCCCCAAACACACTCCCCGCCCCTGGAAAAAAAAACTCAAAAAAACAAATAAAAAACAACAATAAAACCCGTTAACTCTAAACGCCATTTCTCTGTCGAGACATCCACACTTTACATAGTGGCTTTGTCCATCCATCGAATGGCGTCATCTAGCTGTCGGAGTACACAAATGGGAAACTTGCTGGCCTCAATCCGGTCTGCAGTGAACAGAGTGATCAGGTACAAAGTGCACTTTGCAACACACGGTGCAGTGAACAGGATCAGGTACAAAGTGCACTTTGCTACACACGGTGCAGTGAACAGGATCAGGTACAAAGTGCACTTTGCTACACACGGTGCAGTGAACAGGATCAGGTACAAAGTGCACTTTGCTACACACGGTGCAGTGAACAGGATCAGGTACAAAGTGCACTTTGCTACACATGGTGCAGTGAACAGAGTGATCAGGTACAAAGTGCACTTTGCTACACATGGTGCAGTGAACAGAGTGATCAGGTACAAAGTGCACTTTGCTACACACGGTGCAGTGAACAGGATCAGGTACAAAGTGCACTTTGCTACACACGGTGCAGTGAACAGAGTGATCAGGTACAAAGTGCACTTTGCTACACATGGTGCAGTGAACAGAGTGATCAGGTACAAAGTGCACTTTGCTACACATGGTGCAGTGAACAGGATCAGGTACAAAGTGCACTTTGCTACACACGGTGCAGTGAACAGGATCAGGTACAAAGTGCACTTTGCTACACACGGTGCAGTGAACAGGATCAGGTACAAAGTGCACTTTGCTACACATGGTGCAGTGAACAGGATCAGGTACAAAGTGCACTTTGCAACACACGGTGCAGTGAACAGGATCAGGTACAAAGTGCACTTTGCTACACATGGTGCAGTGAACAGGATCAGGTACAAAGTGCACTTTGCAACACACGGTGCAGTGAACAGGATCAGGTACAAAGTGCACTTTGCTACACATGGTGCAGTGAACAGAGTGATCAGGTACAAAGTGCACTTTGCTACACATGGTGCAGTGAACAGGATCAGGTACAAAGTGCACTTTGCTACACACAGTGCAGTGAACAGGATCAGGTACAAAGTGCACTTTGCAACACACGGTGCAGTGAACAGGATCAGGTACAAAGTGCACTTTGCTACACATGGTGCAGTGAACAGAGTGATCAGGTACAAAGTGCACTTTGCTACACATGGTGCAGTGAACAGGATCAGGTACAAAGTGCACTTTGCTACACACGGTGCAGTGAACAGAGTGATCAGGTACAAAGTGCACTTTGCTACACATGGTGCAGTGAACAGAGTGATCAGGTACAAAGTGCACTTTGCTACACACAGTGCAACGTGATGCAGGTAGGCGGACAGACAGACAGACAAAGACGGGCAGACTGACAGACAGAAAGAGACAGACAGAAAGGAACGGACGGACAGTCAGAGAATGGAAAAATGGCGACAAGAATGGAAAAATGGCGACAAGAATGACAAAATGACTTCCTGCCAGAGGTAAAAGCAGCCACCTGCAGTGAAAAGCACAGGTGTCAAATCAATTTCAGGCTGTGGTCATCATCATATTTTGAATACAATGCACCACATGGGCTGACAATTGAAACAAAAAAGGTCTTTCTATCAACAGCACTGTTTATGCATTTCATTTCATCACCTCCCCGCACAGACTCTGTGCCTTGATAGAGTCACTCCCAGTCAGTGTGTAAAGCCTATCAGTACTAAACCTGGCGCAAGCGTTTGGACACCCAATGTGTGTTCATTTTTGTGTGCACCTAAATTTGGGACATTTTCTTTTTTCTGTACTTCTGTACAATGCAGCTATGGGTCCATACAGGTTTGGGTCTGCTAGACAAGGCTGTGCTCTCATAATGACAACACCTTTGGGTCTGCTAGACAAGGCTGTGCTCTCATAATGACAACACCTTTGGGTCTCCTAGACAAGGCTGTGCTCTCATAATGACAACACCTTTGGGTCTGCTAGACAAGGCTGTGCTCTCATAATGACAACACCTTTGGGTCTGCTAGACAAGGCTGTGCTCTCATAATGACAACACCTTTGGGTCTGCTAGACAAGGCTGTGCTCTCATAATGACAACACCTTTGGGTCTACTAGACAAGGCTGTGCTCTCATAATGATAACACCTTTGGGTCTACTAGACAAGGCTGTGCTCTCATAATGACAACACCTTTGGGTCTACTAGACAAGGCTGTGCTCTCATAATGACAACACCTTTGGGTCTACTAGACAAGGCTGTGCTATCATAATGACAACACCTTTGGGTCTGCTAGACAAGGCTGTGCTCTCATAATGACAACACCTTTGGGTCTACTAGACAAGGCTGTGCTCTCATAATGACAACACCTTTGGGTCTGCTAGACAAGGCTGTGCTCTCATAATGACAACACCTTTGGGTCTACTAGACAAGGCTGTGCTCTCATAATGACAACACCTTTGGGTCTGCTAGACAAGGCTGTGCTATCATAATGACAACACCTTTGGGTCTACTAGACAAGGCTGTGCTCTCATAATGACAACACATCCCAGAGTCCAGCAGGCTGACAGTGCTGGCCAGTAATCTGAGCAACACTCCTCCAAAGACACACGTGTCAAGTGGATGACCCTGACTGTGGGCCCTGTCTTCCTGTTGGAGCCCACACTACACTCAGCTTTTGGTAGGAGTCGCCCATAGACAAAAAACAAAACAAAAACAAAATGTGCTGGGGATGGAATCCGCATCCTCCCAGTCAGCAGCTCTACCCACTTGGCCATGGCGGCCCTAAAGAGTGTGGGTTTGGTGTGCAAGACAGACAGGCCTAGTATAGGTGTAGAGTGTGAAGGAGCAGAAAGCACGAGGCCCCATCCATCACTGTCACAGCTGTAACCTGAAGGTCTGCACTCTTCCCCTTCCCCTCTGTCTGGCCACGTCCCTTCAACAAGGTGGATGGGGTGTAGTGAGGGAGGGGCCCGTGTTCACATTCAAGCCAAAAGGGCTACTGTATAGTACTGTTGACAAGGCCCATGATCCCAGTGTGCTCAAGAGTTGTGTTGCGTGTGCGCGCACGTGCACGCACACACGTCCTTGGGACATAGTGGACGGGCATGGGTGTATTGTGTTACAGGTTAGTATGATAGCAGAGGCTCTTTACCTGTAGTGCTCGCCACACAGTCAACATAAGGTCACACCTCCACAAGGTACAGACCCCCTCCCTTCTCACACATTCACCCTTCATCACAGTACACACTCCCCACACATTCACCCTTCATCACAGTACACACTCCCCACACATTCACCCTTCATCACAGTACACACTCCCCACACATTCACCCTTCATCACACCTCCACAAGGTACAGACCCCCTCCCTTCCCACACATTCACCCTTCATCACAGTACACACTCCCCACACATTCACCCTTCATCACAGTACACACTCCCCACACATTCACCCTTCATCACAGTACACACTCCCCACACATTCACCCTTCATCACACCTCCGCAAGGTACAGACCCCCTCCCTTCCCACACATTCACCCTTCATCACAGTACACACTCCCCACACATTCACCCTTCATCACACCTCCGCAAGGTACAGACCCCCTCCCTTCCCACACATTCACCCCACATCACACGTCCACACACTCTCCCTTCCCACACAACACACATTTCAATCTCCATTACACCACCACACAGCACACACTCCCTTCACACACACATTCACCCTACATCACACCTCCACACGGCACACACTCCCTTCACACACACATTCACCCTACATCACACCTCCACACGGCACACACTCCCTTCACACACACATTCACCCTACATCACACCACCACACAGCACACACTCCCTTCACACACACATTCACCCTACATCACACCTCCACAAGGTACAGACCCCCTTTCTTCTCACACACATTCACCCTACATCACACCTCCACACGGCACACACTCCCTTCACACACACATTCACCCTACATCACACCACCACACACTCCCTTCACACACACATTCACCCTACATCACACCTCCACAAGGTACAGACCCCCTTTCTTCTCACACACATCCACCTTCCATCAGAGAAAACACTCCGTTCCCACACATTCACCCTATATCACACCTCCACACAACAAATACGCCCTTCCCACACACACACATTCACCCATCACACACTCCCTTCATCACACCACACAGCACGCACTCCCTTCACACACCTCCACACAGCATACACTCCCTTCCCACACACACACCCAACATCACACCTCCACACAGCACACACTCCCTTCACACACCTCCACACAGCACACACTCCCTTCACACACCTCCACACAGCACACTCTCTTCACACACCACACACTCCCTTCACACACACACGCTTCATCACACCTCACACACTCCCTTCACACATCTCCACACACTCCCTTCATCACACCTACACACAGCACACACACTCCCTTCACACACCTCCACACAGCACACACTCCCTTCACACACCTCCACACACTCCCTTCATCACACCTCCACACAACACACACTCCCTTCACACACACACACACCCTACATCACACCTCCGCACACTCCCTTCAAACACCACACAGCACACACACCCTTCACACACCTCCACACAGCACACACTCCCTTCACACACACACACCCCCTACATCACACCTCCACACACTCCCTTCAAACACCACACAGTACACACACCCTTCACACACCTCCACACAGCACACACACCCTTCATCACACCTCCACACAGCACACCTCCCCCCTCCCCACACACACATTCACCATACATCACAACACACACTTCCTCCCCACCCCTACACACTCACCCTTGACAAGGTCATCCCCCCACTCCACCTTGTTCTGTTAATGGGTTTCTCAACATTTCTGACCTTCAGTGTTCCTGTTTGTTGGAGACAGTCTGTCCGTCTGTCTGTCTGTCTGCCTGCCTCTCTCGTCTATGAAATCATGAGTCAAGATGCGTGCAAGTGTGCACAGGTGTGTGTGTGTGTGTGTGTGTGTGCGCGCGCGCGTGCACACGTGTCTGAGCACACTGACCTCAGGCAGCAACTCAGCGGAGGTCACAGGACAGTGTGGGCTGAGCGGGTCACACACACAGGGTCAACACAAGGCTCCATGATGACCTCAAGGATTAGACCCCTCCAGGGCGGGAGATGGATGGTGGAGGTGGTTCACTGCACGGGGGAGGGGGAGTGTGAGTGAACAGGGGGGGGGGGGGGGGGGACAAGGGGGGGGGGGACAAATAGTCAATTAATCACCATGCTGTCTTCAGGAATGTGCAGAATGGCGGTTTGCAGGGCCTTGCCACTTATATAATTTATATGTTTACATCTATATAAATATATGTCTAAAGAAATGTTCAGTTGAGGAAGATAGAGGGGAAGACATGGCCTTGCTAAAAACAACCCTCCACAGAACTGTTGAGGGAGACAGACAGGGGGTTTACATGGCCTTGCTAAAAACAACCCTCCACAGAACTGTTGAGGGAGGGAGACAGGGGGTTTACATGGCCTTGCTAAATACAACCCTCCACAGAACTGTTGAGGGAGGGAGACAGGGGGTTTACATGGCCTTGCTAAATACAACCCTCCACAGAACTGTTGAGGGAGACAGACAGGGGGTTTACATGGCCTTGCTAAATACAACCCTCCACAGAACTGTTGAGGGAGACAGACAGGGGGTTTACATGGCCTTGCTAAAAAACAACCCTCCACAGAACTGCTGAGGGAGACAGACAGGGGGTTTACATGGCCTTGCTAAAAACAACCCTCCACAGAACTGCTGAGGGAGACAGACAGGGGGTTTACATGGCCTTGCTAAAAACAACCCTCCACAGAACTGTTGAGGGAGGGAGACAGGGGGTTTACATGGCCTTGCTAAATACAACCCTCCACAGAACTGTTGAGGGAGACAGACAGGGGGTTTACATGGCCTTGCTAAATACAACCCTCCACAGAACTGAGGGAGACAGGGGGTTTACATGGCCTTGCTAAATACAACCCTCCACAGAACTGTTGAGGGAGACAGACAGGGGGTTTACATGGCCTTTCTAAATACAACCCTCCACAGAACTGTTGGGGGAGACAGACAGGGGGTTTACATGGCCTTGCTAAATACAACCCTCCACAGAACTGTTGAGGGAGACAGACAGGGGGTTTACATGGCCTTGCTAAATACAACCCTCTACAGAACTGTTGAGGGAGACAGACAGGGGGTTTACATGGCCTTGCTAAATACAACCCTCCACAGAACTGTTGAGGGAGACAGACAGGGGGTTTGCATGGCCTTGCTAAATACAACCCTCCACAGAACTGTTGAGGGAGACAGACAGGGGGTTTGCATGGCCTTGCTAAATACAACCCTCCACAGAACTGTTGAGGGAGACAGACAGGGGGTTTACATGGCCTTGCTAAATACAACCCTCCAAAGAACTGTTGAGGGAGACAGACAGGGGGTTTACATGGCCTTGCTAAATACAACCCTCCACAGAACTGTTGAGACTGACAACACAGAATGGACAGGAGGTGGGGGGGGAGGCAGGAAACAGACTGACAACACATAATGGACAGGAGGTGGGGGGAGGCAGGAAACAGACTGACAACACATAATGGACAGGAGCACCATGTGCTGAGACCCAGGCTTTGACACACAGCCAACAAACCTCTCCTCATAGTTATCTCAGTGACCCCTCCCCAGAGAACAGACTACCGCTAAAACACCTGTGAACGCCTGTGTGCCTCCATTCTTGGACTGTGGAGCCACTTGTGCTCTCATCGCTCGGAATACAGACCGCGTCTCAGGACGACGATGGACAACCAAGTGGTAGTACCATCACCATCACCATATTACCCTGAGGGTTTGGACACCAAACTCACCACAGTCAGTTGTGTTGAGGCAGCAGAAGGGTTCGTGGCCTACAAGTTCCTATGTTTTCCACAGTGACTGGCTCTGCGGGCTTCAGTCAGTGTTTTCCAAAAACCTGCCGTGTACCCAGGCCGTGTAACCTGTCACTCACCACCTCCATTCACGTTACTGCGGCTGGAGGAAGGGGGGGAATAGTGTGTGGGGGTGGGGGTGTTGGGGGAGGGTTGGGATGGAAAGGCAAGAAAAAAGGAAGAAGGGGTCAAGAAAGGCAGTCCTCCACACAAGGACCCCAGCTGTAACACGTACCACACACACACACACAGCAAGACTGGAGACCTTGGGAAATAAAAGACCATCATATCTCTTGTATGTGGAAGGAGCGGGAGGTGTGTGGTGTGTGTGTGTGTGTGTGGAGGGGGAGGGAACTGGCTGGTAGCGGGAAGGAGGGGGTGAGAGAGAAACAAACGACCTGCTGTCGTCTTGGAATGCTCGCACAGACATTGTAAAAACGGCTGGCTCATCGTTTTTTTCCAGTGTGGGGTGTGTGGCAACTGGATCCCATGTTTGTCATATACTTGTCTGTCCTTGGGAGAGAGAAAGACAAACACAATTTGAGGGTGGGTTGGGGGATAGTGTGGGGGGGGGGGGGGAATTTATGACTAATTCATAGCTCAGTTTCAATCCGTAACCATCCTGCAGACTGAGTTGTTTTTTCTCTCTCTTTCCCTCTGCGCGCGCGCTTTCGTGCGTGCGTGCGTGCGTGCGTGTGTGTGTGTGTGTGTGTGTGTGTGTGTGTGTGTGTGTGTGTGTGTGTGTGTGTTTGTGTGTGCAGTCACAGAAAGGCAGAATCAATGAAAGGCCAGACAAACCCCGATTCCAATTTCCTGAACTGTCCGCTGTGCCTCCATGGGTCGTGCTTAAGTCAGGGCTGTACCGCAAGGAATGCACACACTCACGTTACACACACACACACACACACACACACACACACACACACACGAAGTAAACAGGTAAACGAGAAATAATGAAACAAACAGTAGCCATGCAAACGCCAGCCGGCCAGACAGAGAGAGCTGAGCGGGAGTTAAACAGACCGACGTCCAGACCACAGACACGTACCTCCGTGGTTCACACAACAAACTCCTGTGGGATAGGGGGAGACACAAGCTGTGGAAAATGATCCCACACCGAACAGTGCACCAAGCCCTGTCTCTTCACTCTGTGGTCCAGGCACAGGGCGGGGACGGAAGGGGGAACACACACACACGCACGCACACACAGAGAAAGAGACAGGGAGAGTGACAGACAGACAGAGAGACAGACACATATATGTGGGGAGGCGGAGGAGGGGGAGAGACAGCGACAGACAGAAACAGACGGAGAGAGGTACAAAGAGGATACTGAAGCTAAACCTTACGTGACTCCATGGGCTGGAGGAGGTTCTGACATCTCTCTCTCTCTCTCTCTCTCGCTCACACACACACAAAGAGACAGACAGCCATCCAGACCAAGGCCCACAGACAAGCCAACAGACACAAACCAGGCCCACTGACAAAAAAATTAATCCAGAGCAGAGTCTGGCACAGCACTCTACACCCAATCAAAATAGTCGACTGGCTCCACAGGCACACACACAGACACAGACACACAGAGCCATCCAAACCAAGGCCCACAGACAGACAAGCCAACAGACACACCAGGCCCAGAGACAATCCTGTGCAGACTCTGGCACAGCACTTTGCACCCAATCAAAATAGCCCACTGGCTCCACACACATACACACACAACACACGGCTGCATCCTGTCCTGACTTCAGATTGCGGAGAAGGGATCGATACAGCTGTCTATGTAGGTCACCATTCACAGCCACACTCACTCACACCAACACAGGTAGTGCTTATCCAACAACAACATCAACGCTAATGAAATCTGCTATACTAAATTTGATGACTTGTATAAATGTGCCTATTTAAAGCGACTATTATCAGCAGTAAATGTTGTGATCTTTATTTTTCCTTTCTTTCTTTTTCGAATCTATTTTTAATTTTGATACAGATCATCCCCACACTAAATAAATGTGCAACCATCTTACAAGGCCCACAAAATCGTCTGCAATGACACGATCATTCAGTCTGTGCCCATATGGGTAAACCGCTTTTTCTGTTCATAAGCTCCCTGTTGTACCAAGACCACAAAAACAGTATGGCGACTCCAGTCGACAAGTGAAGGTTTGTGTTCATGACGTTTATCTTTAGAACCAAGAGACTGACAATATCACTCAACTCCTGCATTCTCTTCACTTGTTACCAAATTTATTTCTGCCCGCATTCGGTATAAAGTCGCAACTCTTACCTCCAACTCCATTGCGTGTGCTGCCCCTCAGTATTTGAGAGAAGTCATTCAAACCTACAAACCTCCACGGCAACTCAAATCACCTTCTGATTCAGGGTGGCTACTCGTTCCCCGTGTTACAACCCAATTCTTTGTTGTTTCTTCCTTTTCTCATTCAGCTCCATCTGTCTGGAACAGTTTACCTCACGATCTTCGCCACCGAGTCATTTCAGTCTTTTAAAACAGGTCTTAAAACATCTTTTTGAAAACGCCTACACATAGACCTTCCATCCCTTTCCAATGACAGTCAGTTTTAAATAATCCATGCATTATATATATAAACCCGCTTTCATCAATACTGCTGATATTCCATGGAGTAACCATCAGATATTCCAAGGAGTGACCATCAGATATTTATTCCAATCAGTGACCATTTCAGTCGGGCTAAGCATTATCCAACGGCCATACCACGTTGAGAACACCGGTTCTCGTCCGATCACCGAAGTTAAGCAACGTCGGGCCCGGTTAGTACTTGGATGGGTGACCGCCTGGGAACACCGGGTGCTGTTGGCAACCTTTTCTCAAGGCCTGACTAAGCGCGTTGGGTTACGCTGCTGGTCAGGCATCTGCTTGGCAGAGCGTATATGGATTTGTCCGAACGCAGTGACGCCTCCTTGAGCTACTGAAACTGAAACTGAAACTAAGCATTATCATAACAGTGAGCTGGACAAAGTGCACAAAGAAGCAAACATATGGCCAACTTTATTATCATACTGTGCATCAGGGCAAATATGGCCATGGCTGGCGGCTCATTTGAAAAGTACATGTCATCTTAAATAACGCAAACTCGTGTGTATGTAAACTGAAAACGAATCAACACACACACAAAATCTGTTGCATACTCGACTTAATTCTGGAACACTCAAGTTATGAGCAGGAACATTTGCTCGTATTCTGTTTGTTCTGTCATACCTTTGTCGCTACTGCTGTTGATGTTGTTCTTTTGATGGTGATGATGATGACAATGATGGTGGTGATAATAATAATAATAATCATCCCTCTTGTTGCTGATGTCTTGAACAGTTAATTCACATGACATCACATTCCATGGCTTATTTTACTGTGAAAATATGTCGATTAAATGTAATTCCTGTAAGCTGAAAATAAGCAGATTTATCATATAATCATGTAAACGAAAATATCATTACGTTTCTATTCATTTGAAGTAATAACACCGATGACGCATTTTTTGTGTAAATTCCTTACATTTTCACCAAACATTTATTGTGTCAACAACACTGCAGACGTATTGATCGTCTTTCTACTACAGCCCCTCCCCCACCCCATGCCTATTGTCACAGCCCAAGCAGCCCTCGTGTTCTCTGGAATCCCTCACACCACCAAACCCAACACACCTTCACCCCACTGTGGCCGCGTCTGCCAGCACGACCTTGACTTTGCGCATCACCTCCCGTCACCTTGACCTCTCAAAGCCGTTCGCCTGTGCGCGGACACTACTGCAATGCAAACTATGCGTGCTTGGAAAGTCAGGGCTTGTTTTGCATATGAGGAAGATGAGGGAAAGTCAGAGCCAGAGCCAGGCACCCAATCGATAACACAGCGTTATCAGGCGCGGCAGATGGTGGCGGGTTGAGAGAAGCGAACAGAATTACGCCGCACTGCTTGTTGCGGAAGCTGCTGCCTGTTCCGTCACCCTGACACACTTGGGTCACTTCCGTCCGCCCACCACAGGTCCATCACGCTCTCTATCCTCTCTGTGTCTACGTGCCTGTGTGCAGGCGCGCGCGTGTGTGTGTGGGCGCAGGACAAGTATCAGGGGAGTGGGGATTTGGGGGAAAGGCCGCTGGTATTGTCAGGATTTTGTGGGTTTTTGGTGGGTTTTTTTTTTTTTTTTTCACTCTCTCCTTTTGTGGATGAAGTGTGTGACATTTTTCGCTTCCGATCCATAGTCCACGTGCTTTATATAAATCTCTCTCTCTCTCTCTCTCTCTCTCTCTCTCTCTATATATATATATATATATATGGATACCTATTCCACCACACAATGAAAAAAAGTAATAATAAGAAACAATTAGTCACACACAGAACAAAAGTCCAAATTTCATCTATTGATCATTATTATTTACTACCACTATCACTAATGGGTACTGATACAGCACTCTCTCCAGAAAACGGTTCCACGTGCTTTACAAAGCAACATTCCCCATTCTTCATTTTTAATTCCACATGCTGACCTGTGAGACTGGAAAAATCTCCACCCTTCACCCCCAAAACAGAAATTAGTACATCAATGTGGTACATACTTAAATACACCATACAAACTATAAAGTGACTTACATACACAACACAAACACACACAATTTCCTTTACTTTCTTATTTCTACCATGTTAAACATAATTATCGCCATACCCAGTCTGTAAATACCATCAACTTTTATTTATCTCTTTTCTTTTTCTTAAATAGCAACTATATGCCAGCTGCAAAAGCAGTCAGCCATCAAGATCCATGTTTAAAAAAAAAGAAAAAAAAGAGAGAGATGTCAGGGGTCATGATCTTTTCTCCATTAAAAGCAGTTTGTCAAGCAATTAAAAATAAATATGTTGTGTGAAATGTTATGACAACTCATGATCAGGATTCTGCTCTTCACCCTTCAGCCCCCTTCCTCCCCTCTCACCCCCACACTCACACATTCACACACACTACTTTCATGTATGGGCTTTCAGAAAAAATCCACATGAATTCAAAACAGAACTTCCCCACTCCAAGTTGTAGGAACACCACCACCACCACCACACTCCCCTGCCTCCAAATATGCACACACAAAAATCCACAAAACCCCATGATTGAACAAAGAGCCACTGATTTTTGTTCACTCCATCACACACACACACAATCAGTCACAACTGTTGCCCTGGCCTCCACCCTCCCTACCCCCAAACCTCCCCCTCCCCCCATCCTCCTGTTCTCCCTGAGGTTTCAGTTAAGAGCTGAACAACAGAAGGGAATCAATGGAGATGATAATTGATATAGCCAATGATTCAGCCCTCAGTCTTACAGCCACATGCACAGGGTGTGCTGATAACTCACAGCACACACAGCCTTTGGGGACACAGCTTACTACATGTTATATTTAACACACACACACACACACACACACACACACATATATATATATATATTCATGAAGATGAACACATGTACATTATGGATATAAACACAACCATAAAATATCATTATGTACAAATTTGCCAAAGAGAATCACCTGGCAGTACTTGTTTGTTTTAACACACATACACAAATCATTATTTGTGTTTTGATCAATCTACCCCTTCCTATGTCAAATTCCTTCAGCTCTACATCCCATCTGACTGTCTGCCATCTGTCTTCACCTGTACACCCCATCTGTCTTCACCTCTACACCCCATGTGACTGTCTACCATCTGTCATCACCTCTACACCCCATCTGTCTTCACCTCTACACCCCATGTGACTGTACCATCTGTCATCACCTCTACACCCCATCTGACTTATTTACATATCCAAAGTTGTGTCTTTGTAAAGCTGTATTTACATATTTAGAAGTTGTGTCTTTGTAAAGTTCTATTTACTTATTTAGAAGTTGTGTCTCTGTAAAGTTCTATTTACATATCAGAAGTTGTGTCTTTGTAAACTTCTGTTTACATATTTAGAAGTTGTGTTTTTGTAAAGTTCTACTTATATATTTAGAAGTTGTATTCCTAAAGTTCTGTTTACATGTATAATTTAGAAGTTGTCTTTCCAAAGTTCTATATAATGTACATACTTAGAAGTTGTGTCTTTGTAAAGTTCTATTTACATATTAATAGTTGTATTTTTGTAAAGTTCTATTATTTAGAAGTTTTGTCTTTGTAAAGTTCTATTTACTTATTTAGAAGTTTTGTCTTTGTAAAGTTCTGTTTACGTATTTAGAAGTTGTCTTTGTAAAGTTCTATTTACTTATTTAGAAGTTGTGTCTCTGTAAAGTTCTATTTACATATCAGAAGTTGTGTTTTTGTAAACTTTTGTTTACATATTTAGAAGTTGCGTCTTTGTAAAGTTCTATTTACATATTTAGAAGTTGTGTCTTTCTAAAGTTCTATTTACCGCCAGTACATATTTAGAAGTTGTGTCTTTCTAAAGTTCTATTTACCGCTGGTACATATTTAAAAGTTGTGTCTTTCTAAAGTTCTATTTACATATTCAGAAGGTGTGTCTTTCATCCTTTCCAATCAGAGCTGTGTATGCGTGTGAATGACTGATGTCAAAGTGCTTTGATTTATCTCTGCTCAAGATTCAGCACTATATAAATACTGTATTACTTTCTTTCATAAAAGTCTTTCTTTCAACTATATAAATACTGTATTACTTTCTTTCACAAAAGTCTTCTTTCAACTATATAAATGGAGTGATGGCCTAGAGGTAGCGCGTCCGCCTAGGAAGCGAGAGAATCTGAGCGCGCTGGTTCGAATCATGGCTCAGCCGCCAATATTTTCTCCCCCTCAACTAGACCTTGAGTGGTGGTCTGGACGCTAGTCATTTGGATGAGACAATAAACCGAGGTCCCATGTGCAGCATGCACCTAGCGCACGTAAAAGAACCCACGGCAACAAAAGGGTTGTTTCTGGCAAAATTTTGTAGAAAAATCCACTTCGATAGGAAAAACAAATAAAACTGCACGCAGGAAAAAAATACAAAAAAATGGGTGGCGCTGTAGTGTAGCGACGCGCTCTCCCTGGGGAGAGCAACCCAAATTTCAAACAGAGAAATCTGTTGTGATAAAAAGAAATACAAATACAAATAAATGCTGTATTACTTTCTTTCACAAAAGTCTTTCTTTCAACTGTATAAATACTGTATTACTTTCTTTCACAAAGTCTTTCTTTCAACTATATAAATACTGTATTACTTTCTTCCACAAAAATCTTTCTTTCAACTATATAAATACTGTATTACTTTCTTTCACAAAAGTCTTTCTTTCAACTATATAAATACTGTATTACTTTGTTTCACAAAAGTCTTTCTTTCAACTGTATAAATACTGTATTTCTTTCTTTCATAAAAGTCTTTCTTTCAACTATATAAATACTGTATTACTTTCTTTCATAAAAGTCTTTCTTTCAACTATATAAATACTGTATTTCTTTCTTTCATAAAAGTCTTTCTTTCAACTATATAAATACTGTATTACTTTCTTTCATAAAAGTCTTTCAACTATATAAATACTGTATTTCTTTCTTTCACAAAAGTCTTTCTTTCAACTATATAAATACTGTATTTCTTTCTTTCACAAGTCTTTCAACTATATAAATACTGTATTTCTTTCTTTCACAAAAGTCTTTCTTTCAACTATATAAATACTGTATCATTTTCTTTTATAAAAGTCTTTCTTTCAACTATATAAATACTGTATTACTTTCTTTCAAAAGGCCTTTCTTTCAACTATATAAATACTATATTACTTTCTTTCACAAAAGTCTTTCTTTCACATACCAATTCTACCAGCTGGACAAAACCATAATTTTAACAGACATTCTTCCATTTTCAAATGTGGCTTCATTGTATTTGACTAATAGACTGAGTAAAAAATGAAGAACGTCCAATCCCTAGCAGCACCCTGACGATTTGTTCCACAAGATACGGACCATAAGGACAGTGCAAACAGTAAGAGTGAGTGATATTCAATAACAAAAAATCTGAGACCACCAACAAGTTTCCTGTCCATTTGAATCCTTTCCAAGCTGGTCTGCTGCCCAGTTCTCAAGTATCAACAGTGTGCAGTGCCCTTGTGACCTTACATTCCTGGCCAACACCTTGGAGTACTAACAGTGTGCAGTGCCCTTGTGACCTTACATACCTGGCCAACACCTTGAAGTACTAACAGTGTGTGTGTGTGTGTGTGTGTGTGTGTGCACATGTGCGTGTGTGTGTACTGTGAACACGTGTGTTCGAAGTCACTCAGATCAGATCATATTTAGACTGATTCTTATTTTGCCCAAACCAGCTAAAAAATCAACAACAGGAGGATGGAAAACAGACCACAAAAAACAACAACAAAAAAAACACAAAAAAACATTGTCAATGATCAATGCAACATAAAAATACTTTTTCTCAGAAACATAAACTGAAATATAAATAAATTATATAAAAATGCAGTTTGTGATGTAGAATATTAGTGTTTAGCAAAGCACCAGGAGCAGTTTTCTGGATAATGCTATATCAATTTCCATTTCTGTTCATGATGATAACAATAATATTATCATTATTTTTAAATAAGAACCAAAACGCAACAAAGTAGAAAAAATAATTAAATGTAATCTGAAGAAAACATATTTCAAAGTATGGATCAAAGATCAACAATGTATAACAAAACACTGTGAAAAACAAAACAAAAACAGAACAAAACACAAGATCAAGACACAAGATAATTTATTGTCCTTAACTGAATACGCTTGGTGTGGTGGCACACAGTTAAGATAATTTATTGTCCTTAACTGAATACGCTTGGTGTGGTGGCACACAGTTAAGATAATTTATTGTCCTTAACTGAAGACGCTTGGTGTGGTGGCACACAGTTAAGATAAGTTATTGTCCTTAACTGAAGACGCCTGGTGTGGTGGCACACAGTTAAGATAATTTATTGTCCTTAACTGAAGATGTTGGTGTGGTGGCACACAGTTAAGATAATTTATTGTCCTTAACTGAATACGCTTGGTGTGGTGGTACACAGTTAAATAATTTATTGTCCTTAACTGAAGATGTTGGTGTGGTGGTACACAGTTAATTTATTGTCCTTAACTGAAGATGCCTGGTGTGGTGGCACACAGTTAAATTCAAAGCACACAATGACGAAAAAGTTTTTTTTTTTTTTTAAAGGGTTAAAGGTGTTTACATTTTTTTGTTTTTACAAGTGTTATTATAATTATCATTAATCTTATTATGCGGTAATGATGTGGTCTGCTGCTTTTGTTCATTTACATATTTCTTTTAAACACTAATGCAAACTTTACAGGGGTTGGAAAATGTGAGCATGGTCAGATTTTGTGTTTGTATTCGCGGTAATATACATGTCGCCTTTTTTTCCGGGAAACGTCAATCTATTAACAATTTCTCTTCCAGAGAACAGGCATACAATTCGTTCATCCAGTATCCTGTCCGCCCATGTGTGGAGGGGTGTGGTGGAATCAACCAATGGTTGAAGCGGAATCACATTATGCACCAAAATACCACGACGCACTGTTTGAATGATAACAGCACACACACACACACACACACACACACCGTGCAGAGAGGAAAACGGTACTCCCCACAGTAACCGGAACAACATTGCATCATCACGGTACACGCGGACACAAGGCAGTCGGCCTGCCCAGATCTGCTGCCGTCAATAATCCAACAATAAATGAATGCGCACTTGGCGGGCAACACCCCACCCCCCTCCCTCCCCGAAAACAACCCGTTTCACCGAGTGAACTGTTTCCTAAAAGATTAGTTGTTTTTGTGATTGAGTAGCTGACGAAGGTCAATTCAATGGCAAACGCGTTGGCAAGGTGTATTGACCGAAGCCGTTTTCCCATTGGTCTTTTTCAATATCCCCCACCTCGCCGCCAACTCGATGCCGGAGAAACTGACCCTACAAAACCATGACTGGCAAGTGAGATGTGTGCCGTTTAGACAGTGAGTGGTGAAATCAGCCACTTACCTCTCCCATCGTGGATGGTGGAAGGTTGTTGTTGTGTTTGTTGTTGTTGCTCAAGGTAAGAAGGGAAAGCCTGACGTCTGCTCCCGGAGACACAGCAAGTAGCTTTTGTCACTGCCTGCTGGGCTGAAAATGAACAGAACAAACAGCCAATGAAATATGGGCGAGTCTACTTTTTAGCCATGGGGTGGACGAGTTAGCAAATCCGCACAGACACACCAACACACACGCAGTCTTTCGCACACGCAGCAGTATGTGAACCATATGTTTGCACAACGCACACAAACACACACAGCCACACACACACGCGCGATCGCGCACCACGAGCGGAGAGATTGAGAGAGAGAGAAATACAATACTAGAATACTTCATTGTCTCTGAAAGATAACTTCTTGTTGACGTGTTTGCTAACAAAAGGCCACCATGTATATGCATTAGCTTCAGAGGACAAATCCTACCGTGCTCCCACATTCCAACAAGAACACCCCTTCAATGTCAACACCTGCCTAGCACAGCAACACAGACATAGAAAAAGTGATTCAGGGCCGGCTCTGTGCCGCGTACACACATGCACACACGTACTGACGCAGGCGCGTGCTCACACATAAATACATACATGCACTGATACACCCACACCCCGGACTCAATTATTCATTATTTCAAAATTTTGGTAATCTGTTCGTGACCCCATTTGGAATTTCAGGGGGGAAACACAATCAAATCTCTATTCAAGCACACACACACCGTCACACACACACACACACACACACACACACACACACACACACACACCGGCACACACACTCAGTGACACACACACAGGTGTTTTGGAAAGAGAAAAGATAAAGACAAAATAACTTGAGAAATATGAAAATATGTGAATAGAATACAAATACTGAAGAAACGTGTTCATGGTTCACCACGGAATATTCGAATACTGTATAGTCTTGTTATAACTGTTACCAAACGACAATGAAACAAATGATGATTTTTTTAAGTAAAAATTAGAAATGGAAAAAGTTTACTAATAAACAAAATTGTAGGTTGTAAAACTAGACTCACTGTTGATAAGAAGCGTAAATCAGTATTACCAAACGAACTGAAACTGAAAAAAGAGAAACAAAACACATCCAACAAAACCCCACAAAAAAACCCACCTCTCCGATTCACAGTGTTGACAGTAGCCCGCACTATCTTAATACGTAGTGTGTGTAGCAGTGACAAAGTTCCATCAATGGCAGGTGTGTCTCCCTATGTCCAACGTCATTGGTCTATCGCTTCGTCCAATACTGATGCGCTTTGTGTGTGAGTGACAGTGACGAAATTCACGAGACGTCGGTTGCGGGAAGTGAGATAAAGCGTGTTAGACCTCAGTGCGCACTTGCCAAGCACATCCTGTGTGGCGGTAGAGAGTCTGTCTGACTGACTTTCCCACTGCCTTGAGCTTGTGGAGCGTCACCCAGCATGTCCGCGTTAATGATAATGATAATGATAATAACTAGCAATGATAATAATAACTAGCAATGATAGTGCCGATCACCTGACGACGCTACTACTACTACTACTACTACTATTACTACTACCACCACTACTACTACTTGTACTGTACAACTACTACCACCACCACTACTACTAGTACAACTACTACCGCCACTACTACTACTAGTACACTGACTACTACTACTACCACCACTACTACAACTTCTCTTTACTACTGCTGGTGAAAGCGAAAGAGGGAGCTGGTTCCAAGCCGACTGGAATGTAAAACTTGGCCAGTATCGTGGACTATGATTATTAGATCCAAAGGAGATAAATTATGATTATGCTGTCATTTTGTTGAGTCGTCACAGTAAACAGTTGAACTGACAGATATAATAACAGACAGGCAGATACTAGGGCAGACAGACACACGTGCAGGAAGACAGAAATCACTCAGTGAAAGTCGGGATCAGTCGAGAGAGGAGAAAAGAACCTAATGGGGACAGACAGACAGCTACACTGACTCATAGAGAGATTACAAATGACACAGAGAGACTCGGACACACACTGATGCACAGACTGATACACAGACACAGAGAACGACTCACACACTGACTCGGACACACAGACACAGAGGCACACTGATACACAGACACAGAGAACGACACACACACTGATACACAAACACAGAGGCACACTGATACACAGACACAGAGAGAGACATTGATACACAGACTCACAGAGAACGAGACACAGACACACACTGATACACAGACACAGAGACATTGATACAGACAGACGGACAAAGAGACTGTGACAAGCTGATACACAGACAGAGACACACACACTGACACCGAGTCAGACAGACACAGAGACACACACTGAAACAGACAGACATACAGACACAGAGATAAAACGACTGGTTTGAGAGTCCACAAACAAACAGGAACGGCCTTTCAACTGAAAAACTTCAAACTTCAATTCATGCAGCCGAAAAGAAAACGTGGCTGGCATGTCAGCGTGCCTCAGGGCGTTAGCTCAATCTCTTTCTCTCTCTGTGTGTGTGTGTGTGTGTGTGTGTGTGTGTGTAGAGCCGTAGTGTGGTAGGGCTGGGGGTGGTGGTTGAAAGGGGGTAAGGGTGGGGAGGTTACAGTTGACTGAGGAGAGGGAGGGCAGTTAAACCAAAAAATTGAATGGGACGGAGGGAGGGGGAAGGAGGTAAACATTGGTGCAGTTCAGTTGCACACACTCTGCAGACACACACGTGTCGTGTGTGGTGGTGACGCAACACTTTACACTCTGTAAAGACACACATGTGTCGTGTTTGGTGGTGACGCAACACTTTACACTCTGTAAAGACACACATGTGTATGGTGGGTCGTGTTTGGTGGTGACGCAACACTTTACACTCTGTAAAGACACACATGTGTCGTGTTTGGTGGTGACGCAACACATTACACTCTGTAAAGACACACATGTGTATGGTGGGTCGTGTTTGGTGGTGACGCAACACTATACACTCTGTAAAGACACACATTGCACAGCTTGTCTGCTGGTGACGCAATGCACTGTACTATTACCAAAACAAATGCCTGAATAGTTGTGACTGATGGGGCGTGTTTGTTGTCAGGCTGGGATCACATCTGTTTGGGATGGGTTCTCCATTTATATGTATTCATTTTTTGTTTGACAAGACCTGACTGCATGTCGTGTGGTCTTTGTGCGTGTTCTCAGAAAAGGTTCCTGTCTCACGCAGGGATCGTCCCTATACGTGCTTAACGCGCGAGGCGGGAGTGGGGCAGAGTTATTGGGGCCGCACCTGTTTTCAGGACTGTGGTAGGCACTGTAGTGTGCTGATGCAATAGCTTGGAACCCCCCCCCCCTGCCCCCCCCCCTCCCCCCCTACCAGCTGTGCGTCTTGTGTTTGGCCCGTGAATCGACCCAGTCTTCTCAACGCGCGTGCTCATTAAGTTTCAGACACGTGACGTCAATCGATCTTCCTGTTTCATCAGTGACTGTTTTGCTTACGTGTCGTGTCAGTTTCTGGTGTGTGTGTGTGTGTGTGTGTGTGTGTCCGTGAACAGCCAATCATGACAGCGCGACTGTCTGCCACACCTCCTCCCACACACTTGCATTATGTTGTTTGTGTGGATTGGGAGTGGTGTGTGTGTGTGTGTGTGTGTGACCCCGCGCGCCCAGCCAACCCAACAGCACAAATGACGAGACACACCTCCAGTCCCCAGCCCTCCCTCTTCCAGTCCCCAGCCCTCCCTCTTCCAGTCCCCAGCCCTCCCTCTTCCAATCCTCTCCTCAGCCTTCCCACCCACCCACTCAGAACAACATCTCGCTACCTGATCGAAGACGTACTGATGATGTGGAGGTTCCCACCCCCACCCCCACCCCCATCACAGACACCCTGCCTAACCTGCTATTCTACCTCCTCACTACCCCCTCCCTCGCCCCCCCCCCCCTCCCCCCCACCACTTCTCGTCCCCCTCCGCCCCCCCCCTCCCCGCCCCCCTCTTTCCCCTCCCCCTCCAGCTCGTAAATTCAGGTCGATGTGGACACAACCTTTGAACAAGGTCCAAAGGGGAACATAATTATACACGGGGAAGCGTGCTTTTGTTTGGCCACACTGGGTGTGTGTGTGTGTGGGGGGGGGGGGGGGGGGGGGGGGGGGAGGCGGGGGCAGGGGGTGTCGGTGTCCCTACCTCAAACCTCAGTACAGCCCGCTGGATTCCACTGATCAACACTTTTATCTATCAGTGAATTTCCCCCTGGACTGGCCCGGCTCGATACGGAACACAGGTTACAAATCAGTTCATTCTCCCCGGTGAGGGATGTTCATTATGGTGGGGAAAAACACTGATATGCCCGAGAATAAAACCAAAATACCCAAACGTCAACTTGAAGTAAACCACACATTCGGTAATAACAGAGAGGGGTCAATTCTGATCAGGTAAAGTTTACTCGGGAAGGGGATGTGGGGTGGGTGGTAATCTACTTAAACCCTGGGGTTAATCTGGACACAGCAGTAAAAACCAACGTGGGTACCAATGTGGGGCTACACCGTCTGGTGAGAAGTCCGGTCAGTGAAGGCCCACACAGTACAGGGAGCACTGCCATGCCTGTCTGTGTCGGTCTGTCGGTGTCGGTCTGTCTGTGTCTCACCTGTAGGGCACTGAGCTCAGTGCAAGGTACAGGCCTCGTTGCATCACCATCACACACACACACACAAACACACACACACACACACACACACACACACACACACACGATATTTCTGTCTTTGCCTCCTCCCCCCACACACCCCCACCCCTCCTCCGCACATTTTTTTCTCAATAACTGATAAGTCCGTTTACATTTTCATATAATTAGGATATTTATTTTGAATACAAGATTTAAGCCAACTTGCTATTACATTTATAATATCGTCCTTTAGTTATCCATTTGTTTGTTTATCTATTTCTTATTCGGTATGGCCCATATCAAACTGGGCTATTTCTAGTTCCTGAACCGGTGTAGGGGAGAAAGATGGTTTGACAAGAACCAGGTCTTTTTCAGGAGTTAACATTATCCGAAGAAAAAGAAAGAAAAAAAAAAAAGAATCAGTTCAGGGCAGCAGGCTAATTAGGTCTTCAAAGCCTTGAAGGAAGCAACGTGTTTTCATGAGCATACAGCTTTGGTCATTATTGAAGGCACTCAGTCCGTCAGGTCATTATTGAAGGCACTCAGTCCGTCAGTTCTTGTTGAAGGCACTCAGTCCGTCAGTTCATACTTGAACTTGCACTTAGTTCCTTAGTTCATTATTGAAGGCACTCAGTCTGTCAGTTCTTGTTGAAGGCACTCAGTCCGTCAGGTCATTGTTGAAGGCACTCAGTCCGTCAGGTCATTATTGAAGGCACTCAGTCCGTCAGGTCATTATTGAAGGCACTCAGTCCGTCAGTTCTTGTTGAAGGCACTCAGTCCGTCAGGTCATTATTGAAGGCACTCAGTCCGTCAGTTCTTGTTGAAGGCACTCAGTCCGTCAGTTCATACTTGAACTTGCACTTAGTTCCTTAGTTCATTATTGAAGGCACTCAGTCTGTCAGTTCTTGTTGAAGGCACTCAGTCCGTCAGGTCATTGTTGAAGGCACTCAGTCCGTCAGTTCTTGTTGAAGGCACTCAGTCCGTCAGTTCTTGTTGAAGGCACTCAGTCCGTCAGTTCTTGTTGAAGGCACTCAGTCCGTCAGGTCATTGTTGAAGGCACTCAGTCCGTCAGGTCATTGTTGAAGGCACTCAGTCCGTCAGTTCTTGTTGAAGGCACTCAGTCCGTCAGTTCTTGTTGAAGGCACTCAGTCCGTCAGGTCACTATTGAAGGCACTCAGTCCGTCAGGTCACTATTGAAGGCACTCAGTCCGTCAGTTCTTGTTGAAGGCACCCAGTCCGTCAGGTCATTGTTGAAGGCACTCAGTCCGTCAGTTCATACTTGAACTTGCACTTAGTTCCTTAGTTCATTATTGAAGGCACTCAGTCCGTCAGTTCTTGTTGAAGGCACTCAGTCCGTCAGGTCATTACTGAAGGCACTCAGTCCGTCAGGTCATTATTAAAGGCACTCAGTCCGTCAGGTCATTACTGAAGGCACTCAGTCCGTCAGGTCATTACTGAAGGCACTCAGTCCGTCAGGTCATTACTGAAGGCACTCTGTCCGTCAGGTCATTACTGAAGGCACTCTGTCCGTCAGTGATGGATTTTGCTTGTCAGCATTTTCCTTCTGGCCGGTACATAAGGTTTCTACGTTGGAAGTCGCTAAGGGCTACGGGACCTTTAACCCTTTAGAGTCTATATCACACATGCAGGCCAAGTGATATTTGTAATGTCTTCAAAGTTCCATTCAATACAGATTAACCATCAAAGGCAAGTTAACTGATATCTGTATTGTCCTCTAAGTTCCATTAAGGACATATTAACGATCAAAAGACCACCTCATGAAGGTTTTCAACTAAGGGCAGATCATCCACCTCAAACCACCACTCAGTTTTAATCTGTTTATGATATCAGTCTGTTTTCCATAAACAACAGAATCATCTGCCTCAAACCACCACGCGATTTTATCGGGTTGTGCTGACATAGCAGGTGAAAGGCTTCCGTTAGGGACAGGTTGTCCGCCAAAGACCCGGCATCACACAACTCCCCTTGCTGATGATGCTGATAGCGTGTTCCCGTTAAGGACAGCTGACCGCCCTAAGATCAAGGACAACCGCAAGTTAATCTTGAAAGCTTTGTACCTGTTGATAGTAAAGTGGCTGAGAGAGACAAGTTAATCTTGTAAGCGTTATACCTGTTGATAATAAAGTGGCTGAGAGAGACAAGTTAATCTTGTAAGCATTATACCTGTTGATAATAAAGTGGCTGAGAGAGACAAGTTAATCTTGTAAGCATTATACCTGTTGATAATAAAGTGGCTGAGAGAGACAAGTTAATCTTGTAAGCATTATACCTGTTGATAATAAAGTGGCTGAGAGAGACAAGTTAATCTTGAAAGCTTTGTACCTGTTGATAATAAAGTGGCTGAGAGAGACAAGTTAATCTTGTAAGCATTATACCTGTTGATAATAAAGTGGCTGAGAGAGACAAGTTAATCTTGTAAGCATTATACCTGTTGATAATAAAGTGGCTGAGAGAGACAAGTTAATCTTGTAAGCATTATACCTGTTGATAATAAAGTGGCTGAGAGAGACAAGTTAATCTTGTAAGCATTATACCTGTTGATAATAAAGTGGCTGAGAGAGACAAGTTAATCTTGTAAGCATTATACCCGTAAAGTGGCTGAGAGAGACAAGTTAATCTTGTAAGCATTATACCTGTTGATGGTAAAGTTGCTGAGAGAGACTGGTATCACTTGAACTGGTTCACCTCATGTCAGGTGTTTGCTTCTGAGAGGTTTATCACCTGTAAGTGACTGTGTTGTGTGTGTGTGTGTGTGTGTGTGTGTGTGTGTGTGTGGAGGGGTGGTGGTGGTGCTGTGGGCCATGGGGTCAGTGGTGGTTTAGTGGTTACCTGGCCGTGTTATCTGTGGGGGTTTGAAGTGCTGTCAGTTCAAGTCTTGCTATCACCTCATCCCTTGTCTTCCCACTTCAGTCACTCACAGTGAGGAGCTGGGAGTCCCGTTTCTTCATGAGGATGACGATGTGTGTGTGTGTGTGTGTGTGTGTGTGTGTGTGTGTGTGTGTACGAGTGTTGCGCGCGCGCGGCCGCGTTGTGAATGTGTATGTAAGTCAGAGAGACAGACAGACAGGGAGAGAGAGACGGGGGTGGGGGTGGGGAGAAATCAAACAGAGAGAGAGAGGAGAAAATCACACAGACAGGGAGAGAAAGAGGTGAGAGAGAGGGGGGGGGGGAGAAAATCAGACAGACAGGAAGAGAGAGAGAGAGAGAGGGGAGAAAATCACAGACAGGAAGAGAGAGAGAGGGGGGGGGGGGAGAAAATCAGACAGACAGGAAGAGAGAGAGAGAGAGAGGGGAGAAAATCAGACAGACAGGAAGAGAGAGGGGGGGGGGGAGAAAATCAGACAGACAGGAAGAGAGAGAGAGAGAGGGGGGGGGGGAGAGAAAATCAGACAGACAGGAAGAGAGAGGGGAGAAAATCACAGACAGGAAGAGAGAGAGGGGGGGGGGGAGAAAATCAGACAGACAGGAAGAGAGAGAGAGAGAGAGGGGAGAAAATCAGACAGACAGGAAGAGAGAGGGGGGGGAGAAAATCAGACAGACAGGAAGAGAGAGAGAGAGAGGGGAGAGAGAGAGAGGGGGGGGGGAGAGAGAGAGGGGTGAGAGAGAGAGGGGTGAGAAAATCAGACAGACAGGGAGAGAGAGAGATGGGGGGAGAGAGAGAGGGGTGAGAAAATCGGACAGACAGGGAGAGAGAGAGAGAGGGGGGGGGGTGAGAAAATCAGACAGACAGGGAGAGAGAGAGAGGGGGGGGGTGAGAAAATCAGACAGGGTGAGAGAGAGAGGGGTGAGAGAGAGGGGGGTGGGGGGTGGGAGGGGGGTGGGAGAAACTCAGATAGATAGGGAGAGAGAGAGCGGGGGTGGGGTGGAGACAGACAGACAGACAATAACTTCGGACACTGACATCATCCCGACGTGGGTGAATGTACTCACGTGACAAGAGCCGTGCTGGAAGCAGCCGAGTTGCTCTGTTCACACACGGCACACAGCACACACACTGCCCCACGTGCAACACACGTCGTCTCTTTTCTTTGGGTTGGCTTAATTAGTCACTGATCACTTCTTCTGGCTCAGTTAATAACTGACGCCGCTTCTTTCGATCTGGGTCAATGGGTCTATATATAACGATGTCAAAACTCTTCGCTGGAGCTCGGCTGGTTCCTTGTCAGTAACACACAGAGCTCAAGTCACGTCATAAACTCCACAGCCTCTCACAAGAAGCAGGTGAAAACAGTCACGAGTTAAATCGGGAGCTCAGTTTATACCAGCCTTTCGTTGCTCAGTGGTGTTCTCGAAATTCTGCTCAGTGATTGCGCCAGCGGCTTTATAGTCCGCTCTCTGCTGCGTGCTGTGTGCCTGTCCCAGTCCATGGCGGCCACGCCCCTTCTCCCTTCCGCCTTTCCTCGCACCACACATACGCACGCACACAGACAGACAAATAATCATGCAGACACACGGACACACACACACACACACAGATACACAAACGCACACACACACACACACTGTCATGCACACACACACACACTGTCATGCTCTCACACACACACACACACACTGTCATGCTCACACACACACACACACACACACACACACTGTCATGCTCTCACACACACACACACACACACACACACACACTGTCATGCTCACACACACACACACACACACACACACTGACTAACTGACCGAAGTCCGGGGCGTGTACAGACTCCGACAGGACGTACTCCTCACCACCCCACCCCCACGCACCCAACGCTCCAGCACTTTGGTGGTGGTGGTGTGTCCATCGAGATCGATGATGACCATCGTTGTCATCCAGATGGGGGATGGGGGATGGGGGGAGGGTGGTGGTGGGGTGGGGGGAAGGATGCTCATGAATCTATCTGTGAGTGCGCAGATGGCTGAATAGTCCAATCTGCGCACGAAATGTTCGCTGACAGTTGGGGCAGACAAAGACAGGCATATCATTGTCAGGGAGCTTGTTTGCCCGTGACTTTCTGGCCTGCCTCTTCTGAACAGCTGCAGCAGTCCTGTTGGCCTCGCACAACCTGGCGCCTTTGTGCACAGCAGCGCGCCATTTGTCACGGTCCACTGCAGATTCCTCCCAGGAGTCAGGGTTGATATCAAACGCTTTCAGAGAGACTTTCAGAGTATCTCTGAAGCGCTTCTTCTGACCTCCGTGTGATCTCTTCCCTTGTTGCAGCTCGCCATAGAAGAGCCTTTTGGGCAGCCGATGGTCTGGCATACGCGCCACGTGTCCAGCCCAGCGAAGCTGGGACTGCATCAGGATGGTGAAGATGCTGGGAAGGGTGGCTTTTGCGAGCACCTCTGTGTCTGGGGTCTTGTCTTGCCACTTAATGTTCAGTAGCTTCCTGAGGCATGTTGTGTGGAAGTGGTTCAGCTTCTTGGCATGTCGTTGGTACACTGTCCAAGTTTCGCAGGCGTACATTAGTGTGGGGAGAACTACTGCTCTGTAGACCTTTAGCTTGGTCTCAAGACTAATGCCTCTTCTGTTCCAGACATTTGCATTGAGTCTACCAAAAGTTGCGCTTGCTCTTGCAATCCTGACGTTCACTTCATCGTCGATGGTCGCATTTCGTGACAGTGTGCTGCCAAGGTATGTGAACCGCTCCACCGCACTGAGTCTCTGACCGTTGACTGTGATGTTGGGCTCAACGTAGGGTTTCCCTGGGGCTGGCTGATGGAGAACTTCAGTTTTCCTCGTGCTGATGGTAAGGCCGAAGTTCCTGCTGGCAGTGGCAAACTTGTCGACGCTGAGTTGCATGTCAGCTTCAGATCCAGCGTTGAGGGCACAATCATCAGCAAACAAAAAGTCTCTGATGATGTCTGTCATGACCTTCGTTTTTGCTTGAAGCCTTCTGAGGTTAAACAGCTTGCCATCTGTTCGGTACTTTAGGCCGATTCCAACATCGCCATCTCTAAAGGCATCAGTAAGCATTGCAGAGAACATGAGGCTGAACAGCGTTGGAGCCAGGACGCAGCCTTGCTTGACACCATTTGTGACAGCAAAAGGAGCAGATGTTTCACCATTGTCCTGGACTCGAGCCTGCATGCCTTCATGGAATTGGCTGACCAAGGAAATAAATTTCCGAGGGCATCCGTACTTGGCCATGATCTTCCACAGTCCCTCTCTACTCACGGTGTCGAAGGCCTTAGTGAGGTCGACATAGGTGGAGAACAGATCAGCATTTTGCTCCTGACATTTCTCTTGCAGCTGCCTTGCAGCAAACACCATGTCAGTGGTTCCGCGCTCTTTCCGGAATCCACATTGGCTCTCAGGCAAATGACCTTGGTCAAGGTGTGCTGTGAGGCGGTTAAGTAGGATCCTGGCAAGTATCTTGCCTGCGATGGAGAGCAAGGAAATGCCCCGATGGTTATCACAGGCTTGCCGGTTCCCCTTTCGCTTGTACAAGTGAATGATACATGCATCTTTGAAATCCTGGGGGATCGTCTCTTCTTTCCACATGAGTGAGTACAGCTGATGAAGCTTCTCAGTCAGCACAGTGCCTCCATCCTTGTAGACCTCTGCTGGTATGGAGTCTGAGCCAGGTGCTTTGCCACTGGATAGCAGACGGATTGCTTTCTGGGTCTCAAGAAGTGTTGGCGGATCGTCCAGTGCTTCGTTGATGGGGACTTGTGGGAGACGGTCTATGGCTTCATCATTTATGGAGGAAGGGCGATTTAAGACACTGTTGAAGTGCTCAGCCCATCGTTCGAGAATGTTCTCCTTCTCGGTGATCAAGGTATTCCCATCTGCACTGAGGAGGGGGGATGATCCTGAGGATGTGGGGCCGTAGACTTCTTTTAAGGCATCATAGAACCTCTTCATATCGTGCCTGTCAGCATATCCCTGGATCTCATCAGCTTTGTCACTCAGCCACTTATCCTGCATCTGGCGTAACTTTTGCTGAACAGTCCTGCGGATGGCATCATACGCATCCTTTTTTGATGTGGACTTTGGGTTGCTCAGGTGGGCTTGATGCAGACGGCGTTTCTCATCCAGAAGCTGCTTGATTTCATCACAGTTTTCATCAAACCAGTCTTTGTGCTTTCTGGTCATGGGTCCCAGGGTCTCTGAAGCTGTACTATAGATCAGCTCACGCAGGGTCCTCCAGTCAGACTCCACATTCTGGTTGTCCAGAGAGGCGGATTCCAGACGATCTTCCAGCAGCTCCACAAAGGACTGTTTGATGGTGATGCTTTTCAGCTTAGCGATGTTGAGCCGTTTTGGAGCCTTCTGGCCTTGGGGGCGTCTCTTGGGTTGGATTCGAATATTCAACTTCGAGACTACAAGACGATGGTCTGTCCAACACTCGGCGCCGCACATGGTCTTTGTTACACGTACATCTTGCCTATCCCTTTTCCTGACGATGACATAATCGATGAGATGCCAATGCTTTGAGCGAGGGTGCATCCATGACGTCCTGTTACGGGTGGGGAGGCAGAAAACTGTGTTGGTTATCAGCAGTTCGTGCTCTGCACAGGTCTGAAGCAAAAGCAATCCATTTGGGTTGCAGTGGCCCACACCGTGCTTTCCAATCACTCCATCCCAGGAGATGTAGTCAGAGCCAACTCTAGCATTGAAGTCCCCAAGAATGATGAGCTTGTCTGCTTTAGGGATGGCAGCAATGACAGAGTGAAGGTCCTCGTAGAACTTCGCCTTCACTTCATCCGGGTTGGTCATGGTTGGGGCGTAGGCACTGACAATGGTGAGGTGCTTCTGGCCAGATGCCAGTGGGAGTTTCATGGTCATAAGCCTATCGTTGACTCCCTTTGGGATTCCAGCTAGCTTGCTGACAAGTGCTGTTTTTACTGCAAAACCAACGCCAGCCTCACGTCGCTCTTCGCTTCCTCGTCCACTCCAGAAGAAGGTGTAACCAGATCCCCGTTCACAGAGCTCGCCTTCGCCTGCAAGCCGAGTCTCACTCAAGGCTGCGATGTCGATGTTGTATCTGGCGAGTTCGGATGCAACTAGTGCTGTTCTCCTTTGGGGTCTGTCCGCGTTATCTCTGTCCAGGAGAGTCCTTATGTTCCAAGCACCAATGGTGAGAGGAACGATCCTTGTTTTTTTCTTTTCTTTCTCTTTGTTTCGACCGCTGATGTAGGGTCCCCGCCAGCCGCGGTATGCTGGCCAGGGTGATATGGAGCAGGCAATTTTTAGGGCACCTTTTCTAGCCCCTTCCTCATGCCAGGGAGGTGAGCAGTGCATTCCTAAAGAGGGCTGCTCAGACGCTCAGACGGCTGCCGAGCTCCATCGCTGTTCCTGTCGACGAAGAACGACCCTATGGCCTGAGCCGCCTGCGTGCAGGTCTGCGGCTGCGACTGCCAGTGTACCCACACCTGTCGTTTCGTCGCTCGCCTGTCGCCACAGGACTTGGGGGTGATGAAATGAAGGATGAAAGGTCATTTTGGATGACTGATGACTTGCGCGATGAGTTTGTTTAAAGTGAAGAGGAGTTGCGCAACGTCAACCTCACTCTCTCGTCCGGGTCCACCAATTTCCAGTGGCAAGACTAAGTCGAGACGACTGGAGGATGAGCACGGATGCAGTGGATGACCAAGATATCCTTTCGGTGTCTCATCTTGCTCTCTGCACTCCACAGTGCGTTGCTGTAATCGCCTTCCTCTCCGTTGAACCGATAGGTTTCTTCCGCAGATTCTGCCGGATCCAGACTTCGCATACATGGGTAGACACACCCCGGAGGCCAACTGCGTGTGGCATGCACACAGCACAGTGGAGCTAGATGGCCGTCGGTGGCTCTCCCGAGCCGACGCCCTTTTATGGATCTCCATAAGGGTGTCTAGCCACCCGCCTCACCAGTCCCAGAAGGGAGCGGTGGAAGTGCCGGTTTAGTCGTCGGCAACCCGACCCTGAACAGGTTGTACTGGATTACAGGTTACCAGTAGCAGATCTAATGACCTGACCTGACAACTTTGGTAACCTGTTTACGGACCCCGTCAAGTGCGGTGACGCAATCTGTGATGTCATGCTCCGGCTTTCTGTGGACGGCGACGTGCTGACAGACACGTGCAGCACGCACAATGGGCACTGACGTGGGGAGTTCACTTTCTTGCTCGCTGGAACTTTGTGACTGACGTTACAGTGTCCATTGCTGGTGGCTGTGGGGTTCTTGAGGCGCCAGATAAAAGCAAACTTTAGGGAGTAGGAGGAGGAAGAAGAGGAGAAGGAGAAGTAGCAGTAGGAGAAAAAGAAGAACAAAAACAAATGAGATCACGAGGAGATCAAGAAAGAGGAGAAGAAGGAGGAGGAGGAGAAAGTGAGTCTCTTGTGTTACGTTGTGAAGCTGCTCCATACTCCACTGCCTCATGTCCATTTTCTTGACGCAGATTTCTCTTGTGTTGAGTGAAGTCAGGGATGACCCACAGCCCTACACAGTCCCTTACTATGACTGGTCCCTTCTGTGTTGAGTGAAGTCAGGGATGACCGTTGTGTGTTGAGTGAAGTCAGGGATGGCCCTTGTGTGTTGAGTGAAGTCGGGGATGACCCACAGCCCTACACTGTCCCTTACTATGACTGGTCCCTTGTGTGTTGAGTGAAGTCAGGGATGACCCTTGTGTGTTGAGTGAAGTCAGGGATGACCCACAGCCCTACACTGTCCCTTACTATGACTGGTCCCTTGTGTGTTGAGTGAAGTCGGGGATGACCCACAGCCCTACACTGTCCCTTACTATGACTGGCCCCTTGTGTGTTGAGTGAAGTCAGGGATGACCCTTGTGTGTTGAGTGAAGTCAGGGATGACCCACAGCCCTACACTGTCCCTTACTATGACTGGCCCCTTGTGTGTTGAGTGAAGTCAGGGGTGACCCTTGTGTGTTGAGTGAAGTCAGGGATGACCCACAGCCCTACACAGTCCCTTACTATGACTGGTCCCTTGTGTGTTGAGTGAAGTCAGGGATGACCCACAGCCCTACACAGTCCCTTACTATGACTGGTCCCTTGTGTGTTGAGTGAAGTCAGGGATGACCCACAGCCCTACACTGTCCCTTACTATGACTGGTCCCTTGTGTGTTGAGTGAAGTCAGGGATGACCCTTGTGTGTTGAGTGAAGTCAGGGATGACCGTTGTGTGTTGAGTGAAGTCAGGGATGGCCCTTGTGTGTTGAGTGAAGTCAGGGATGACCCACAGCCCTACACTGTCCCTTACTATGACTGGTCCCTTGTGTGTTGAGTGAAGTCGGGGATGACCCACAGCCCTACACTGTCCCTTACTATGACTGGCCCCTTGTGTGTTGAGTGCAGTCAGGGATGACCCACAGCCCTACACAGTCCCTTACTATGACTGGTCCCTTGTGTGTTGAGTGAAGTCAGGGATGACCCTTGTGTGTTGAGTGAAGTCAGGGATGACCCTTGTGTGTTGAGTGAAGTCAGGGATGACCCACAGCCCTACACTGTCCCTTACTATGACTGGTCCCTTGTGTGTTGAGTGAAGTCAGGGATGACCCACACTCCTACACTGCCCCTTACTATGACTGGTCCCTTGTGTGTTGAGTGAAGTCAGGGATGACCCACAGCCCTACACTGTCCCTTACTATGACTGGCCCCTTGTGTGTTGAGTGAAGTCAGGGGTGACCCTTGTGTGTTGAGTGAAGTCAGGGATGACCCACACTCCTACACTGCCCCTTACTATGACTGGTCCCTTGTGTGTTGAGTGAAGTCAGGGATGACCCACAGCCCTACACTGTCCCTTACTATGACTGGCCCCTTGTGTGTTGAGTGAAGTCAGGGGTGACCCTTGTGTGTTGAGTGAAGTCAGGGATGACCCACACTCCTACACTGCCCCTTACTATGACTGGTCCCTTGTGTGTTGAGTGAAGTCAGGGATGACCCACAGCCCTACACTGTCCCTTACTATGACTGGTCCCTTGTGTGTTGAGTGAAGTCAGGGATGACCCACAGCCCTACACTGTCCCTTACTATGACTGGTCCCTTGTGTGTTGAGTGAAGTCAGGGATGACCCACACCCCTACACTGTCCCTTACTATGACTGGTCCCTTGTGTGTTGAGTGAAGTCAGGGGTGACCCTTGTGTGTTGAGTGAAGTCAGGGATGACCCACAGCCCTACACTGTCCCTTACTATGACTGGTCCCTTGTGTGTTGAGTGAAGTCAGGGATGACCCACAGCCCTACACTGTCCCTTACTATGACTGGCCCCTTGTGTGTTGAGTGAAGTCAGGGGTGACCCTTGTGTGTTGAGTGAAGTCAGGGATGACCCACACTCCTACACTGCCCCTTACTATGACTGGTCCCTTGTGTGTTGAGTGAAGTCAGGGATGACCCACAGCCCTACACTGTCCCTTACTATGACTGGCCCCTTGTGTGTTGAGTGAAGTCAGGGGTGACCCTTGTGTGTTGAGTGAAGTCAGGGATGACCCACACTCCTACACTGTCCCTTACTATGACTGGTCCCTTGTGTGTTGAGTGAAGTCAGGGATGACCCACAGCCCTACACTGTCCCTTACTATGACTGGTCCCTTGTGTGTTGAGTGAAGTCAGGGATGACCCTTGTGTGTTGAGTGAAGTCAGGGATGACCCACACTCCTACACTGTCCCTTACTATGACTGGTCCCTTGTGTGTTGAGTGAAGTCAGGGATGACCCACAGCCCTACACTGTCCCTTACTATGACTGGTCCCTTGTGTGTTGAGTGAAGTCAGGGATGACCCACAGCCCTACACTGTCCCTTACTATGACTGGTCCCTTGTGTGTTGAGTGAAGTCAGGGATGACCCACAGCCCTACACTGTCCCTTACTATGACTGGTCCCTTGTGTGTTGAGTGAAGTCAGGGATGACCCACAGCCCTACACTGTCCCTTACTATGACTGGCCCCTTGTGTGTTGAGTGAAGTCAGGGGTGACCCTTGTGTGTTGAGTGAAGTCAGGGATGACCCACACTCCTACACTGCCCCTTACTATGACTGGTCCCTTGTGTGTTGAGTGAAGTCAGGGATGACCCACAGCCCTACACTGTCCCTTACTATGACTGGCCCCTTGTGTGTTGAGTGAAGTCAGGGGTGACCCTTGTGTGTTGAGTGAAGTCAGGGATGACCCACACTCCTACACTGTCCCTTACTATGACTGGTCCCTTGTGTGTTGAGTGAAGTCAGGGATGACCCACAGCCCTACACTGTCCCTTACTATGACTGGCCCCTTGTGTGTTGAGTGAAGTCAGGGGTGACCCTTGTGTGTTGAGTGAAGTCAGGGATGACCCACACTCCTACACTGTCCCTTACTATGACTGGTCCCTTGTGTGTTGAGTGAAGTCAGGGATGACCCTTGTGTGTTGAGTGAAGTCAGGGATGGCCCACAGCCATACACTGTCCCTTACTATGACTGGCCCCTTGTGTGCCACAGCCATACACTGTCCCTTACTATGACTGGTCCCTTGTGTGCCACAGCCATACACTGTCCCTTACTATGACTGGTCCCTTGTGTGCCACAGCCATACACTGTCCCTTACTATGACTGCTGCCTTCTTTAGTTTTTGTTTTGTGTTTAGTTAGTTAGTTATTCATTTGTTTGTTTATCTATTTATTTATTCACGTATCTATTTATTGGCTTATTCAATTATCTATCTATTTATTCACCTATTTCTTCCCTCCTCTCTTTCTTTATTTATTCATTTCTTTTGAAACCATGCAGTCACATCCTTCTGAAAAAAAAGTACAAATAAAACCCATGTCAATAATGGTCGTGGGATGATTTACCTGTAAATTTCAGTAAGTTGTTCCATTGTAACCTGGATCAGGGTTTACAAGACAACAAGCACCTATTAAACGAATATAAAAAAAACATAAAATAACTTAAGACAACAATGCAGAATGTGGGATCTTTACCTGTGAACTACTACTGAACTCTGAATCACTTTAATGTCTCAGGCCAACAGCCCCTCTCATGACAATTTTAGCAATACACATTTGTCAGAAGAAAATGAATCTTCAGATAAGAAAAAAACAACAACAAACAACAAAACCTAATTGCAAAAACAACAAAAAATAAAACCCCACTGATATTGTTCCATTCAGAAATGTAAAATGATTACCAGGCCACACACACACACACACACACACACACACAATTCATGTACGGATGAGTGTTAAAATATGTTGGGGGTTTTATGAGTACAGACACCAAATTGAGTTGAGAGTGACTAATGTACACTTCAGTTCAGGATCACGGGATGTCCGTGTCACGTGTTGGAGCTGAGTCATTCAGTGAAAGAGATGCGGACAGATTCTGCTGTTTCATAATTTCCGAGAGGGTTTTTTGTTTTCTGAAACTCTAACACGTACACACACGCATCATAGTACACATTCATATATCTGTAATTTGTAGTATTGGTTCAGTGTATATATACACGTATATGTGTTGTTTTTTCAACACGTATATGTGTTGTTTTTTCATGTGCAGAGGTATGTTATGATGTACCAGTGTATATGTGTTGTTTTTTCATGCACAGAGGTGTGTTATGATGAATACAATACAATACGATACATCACAGTACAATATAATGCAATACGATACATCACAGTATAACACAATGCGATAGAATACAACACATTACGATACAATAAAATACAAAGCAATACAATACAACAGAACACAACGACACAACACAACACCATGTAATGCAATACAATACAACAGAACACAACGACACAACACAACACCATGTAATGCAATACAATACAACAGAACACAACGACACAACACAACACCATGTAATGCAATACAATACAACAGAACACAACGACACAACACAACACCATGTAATGCAATACAATACAACAGAACACAACGACACAACACAACACCATGTAATGCAATACAATACAACAGAACACAACGACACAACACAACACCGTCTAATGCAATACAACAGAACACAACGACACAACACAACACCATGTAATGCAATACAGTACAACAGAACACAACGACACAACACAACACCATGTAATGCAATACAGTACAAAAGAACACAACGACACAACACAACACCGTGTAATGCAATACAACAGAACACAACGACACAACACAACACCGTGTAATGCAATACAATACAACAGAACACAACGACACAACACAACACCATGTAATGCAATACAATGCAACTCCCTCTTCCTGCAGGCACTGTCAGCTCGCCAGGAAACTGTTCGAGCAGCCCAAATCAGGGACACTCACAGTGGACAAAGAAACACTTGAACAGCACCTCAGGAAAACGTATTCTGATCCGCAAAGCAAGAAACCACTAAATCTCAAGGGTTTGGTTCATCCCAGGAAACCAGAGAAGAAGTTCAGCGATAAACCACCAACCCTTGAGGAAGTACAGAAAGTGGTCAAGAAAGCCAGGACCTGCTGTACAAGAAATGTCCTGAAGTCCTTGAGTGGCTCCACGGAGTGACAAGATCAGCATGGAGGAACCTGAAGATCAGCGACCAGTGGATGATAGCTGATGGCGTGTACATCCCAAAAGAGCAGAATTCAAGTACCATCAGCCAGTTCAGACCAATATCGCTCCTGAATGTCGAATGGAAAATCTTCTCTGTCATAGTTGCAAGACTGACAAAATGCCTCACAGAAAATGAGTACCTGGATGTGTCAGTCCAGAAAGGCGGCATCCCAGGAGTTCCTGGCTGTGCAGAACATGCCACAATGATTTGGGATGCAATCCAAAGAGCAAAGGCAGAGAAAAAGAACCCTGACGTGGTATGGCTGAATCTGGCCAATGCGTACGGATCAGTTCCTCATGAGGTGATCCAGCTGGCTCTCGAGATGCACCATGTCCCAACGAACATCAGGGAAATGCCGAAGAAGTACTTCCATGGCTTCTCAATGTGGTTCACCACCAAGGAATACATGACAGATTGGATCAACCTGGAAGTGGGCATAGCCATGGGCTGTGCAGTTTCTCCAATCCTGTTCGTGCTGGCAATGGAAGTGATCTTGAGGGCCTCAATGAAGGGAACGGATCGAGCCGACCTCGGTAACGGATACCAGATACCTCCTTTGAAAGCCTTCATGGATGACACATCAGTCCTTTCAACAAAAGAGAATGACATCCGTGAAATATTGAAGCGGCTGAACGAGCTAGTTGCCTCAGCCAGAATGAACTTCAAAGCAAAGAAATCACGGAGCCTCTCACTGCGTAAAGGAAAGGTAGCCGAAACGGTCACATTCACTGTAGCCAACCAAGCCATTCCAATGGTGTCAGATGAACCAGTCAAGAGCCTTGGAAGATGGTATTATGAATCCCTGAAAGACACAAAAAGAGGGAAGGAAACCAAGCAGACAGCAGAAGAAGGCCTGCATATCATTGACCAGTGTGGCCTCCCTGGCAATACAAAGTGTAGTGCTTACAGTCCATGCTGATACCAAAGCTCCTGTGGCCTCTCCTGATATATGATATCAGCTGTAGCACAGTGGAGTCGATTGAGGCAAAGATCAACAAGTACACACGCAAATGGCTCGGTGTCCCACGTGGTCTCACTGACGTGGCACTCTACTGTCGCCAGGCAAAGCTGAGGCAACCTCTGAAGTCCCTTGTCGAAGAATACAAGGTAGGGAAGGCAAGACTTCTCAGCATGCTCGAAGACTCAGGTGACAGTATTGTGAGATCCAACCAACCGAAGCTGAAGACTGGCAGAAAATGGAAAGTCAGGGAGGTGGTCAGTGCAGCGAAAGAAAGCCTTGTAAGACGAAGGAAATAATAGGACACACCCAAACCAACAGACAGGGTCTGGGATTGACAAAGGCAAGGGGGAAAGCAAAAAGAGGCATGATCACACAGGAGATCAAGAAGGAAGAGGATGACAAAAGAGTCCAGAAGGCAGTCCATCAAGGCCAGCAGGGGCAGTGGACAACATGGGAAAATGCACTCCAAATGAGCCTCAGCTTGAGCGACATGTGGAACATGGCCCCTTTGAGGATCAGCTTCATCCTAAGATCTGTGTACGACCTCCTTCCCTTGAATACGAACTTGGTGAAATGGGGGAAAGCAGATGACCCGGCGTGCCCACTCTGCCATGGCAAACAAACAGTGGAACATGGCGTTGAGCCAAGGACGGTACACATGGAGGCACAACCAAGTGCTTAAATAAATTGCACACGTGGTGAGCACTGTCCAAAGAGCACCAACCCCACCAGAAGTTCCAGTAGAGTTCCGCTCGGCAGAAGGCAATAAAGTCTGGCCAGGAACAGCATCCAAAGTTTCCAAAGCATGGAAACGTGGGGTGCTTGATGGTGCCGAAGATTGGGAATGCACAGTTGACCTACCAGAGGGGAAAAAACACCCGGAAATCATCAGCAAGAGCGGCATGAGACCTGACATAGTACTCCACTCCAAGGCAACGAAACAGCGATTCTGATTGAGCTCACTGTGCCATACGAAAGCAGAATGGAGGAAGCCCACATCTACAAGACCGAGAAGTAAGCAAGCCTAGCCAGCAACCTGAGAGAATCTGGCTTCCAAGCCAAAGTCCTTGCCATAGAGATTGGTGCAAGAGGGTTTCAAAGTGGGCGCATCTGCGCACAGCCTCATGAAACAGCTGTCGATTTCTGGCAGAGTGAGGACCTGGGTTCTCAAGGCAATGGCAGAAGCAGCAGAAAAGATTTCCAGCTGGACCTGGTCGAGGAGGAATGGAAATAAACTTCGTAAGGATTAAATTTCCCTACTCAAACTTGGCGTACGATGGCTCAGTGGTTAAAACGTCTGTCAGAAAAGGTGACTCAGTCCTGAAGTGGCGACCACCCTGGAGGCGCGGGTTCGAACCTGCTGAGGACCAGGAAAAAAGAAAAGGCGGCAATACAAGGGCATCCAGGAGTCATGACCTGGATGCGGCCTGGCCCCCTTAGAGTGAAAGGAGTTCAGGGCCGAAACACTTGACTGAGGGGGGCTTCTCTGAAGACCCTGTACTGTCCAGCTTTCCTTAGAGTTTCTTATCACAACACAACATAATAATCACACAAACACACCACGTGCGTGCGGGTAATGACACAAATATTTTTCTTTCAACATATGTAAATGAAAGAATGTGAGAGTGAAGTGGAAAGCCAGTGGACCATCCGACAGCCGAAAAGGAACTGGTTTTAATAGTTCCCTCTCTGCACCAAACAAACAACAGTGTCATGCACCAGGTTAGCCATTGCGTCACGAGTGACGTGAGTTTGCACATGTTTGGCAGCATATCAGTATTGCTGTGTATACAAAGCGTCGGTGTCTACTCTTTGTTGTCAGCTCAATCCTGAGGTACATAGATCTCTCTCTCCCGTGTGTGTGTGTGTATGTGTGTGTTCTTGCGCGGCGCTCGCGCGTGCATCACCTGTGTGTGTGTATTCACTCTTTCTCTCTGCGTGTGTTTTCTCTGTGCATGTGTGTGTGTACGTGCGCGCGCGCGCACCGTAGTGTGTGTGTGTTTTCCCCCTCAAACCGCCTCAGTCACATCTACACAACAGGTCACACACACACACATTTTTATTCAGATTTTGTGTGTGTGTTTTCTTCCTTCCTATCATTATTACTGAAACAGTGAAATGACGGAGTACTAAAGAAAGAACACACACACACACACACACACACACACACCAAACACCCCACAGTCGCAATCTACCAATATGGAACAAACATATCACCTTGCCGGTAGTTGAACGTTGGCCAAGACAGCGTAAAGCCGTGTGGACTGACTGGTCCGTTAGAGATAAGCCCTGCTTTGGCTTCTGCGCCTTGGGTCTGGTAATTGGATCTGGTTCCACCCGGTGTGTGTGTGTGGTCAGAGGCATGTGTACCTGGTGACATATGTACCTGACAAACTGATTTCGTCACCTGCACGGTCCGTATCGGGGAGACTGTCATGTTACTGTTTGAAGAACAGTGGTGTGTGTGTGTGTGTGTGTGTGTGTGTGTGTGCCGCATAATTATGTTTTTGTGTGGTTTGTGTTTGAAGCATTTTGAGAAGTCTTCAAGGGCTATATAAAATGTCTACTGCTACTACTATTTTTTTATATCTTTATTATTATTAAGTAGCAACATCATAGTTGTGTCGATGACATGTACACAAACAGCAACACGAGTTGTGTCACTCACATCAACACAAACAGCAACATGAGTTGTGTCACTGACATCAACACAAACAGAAACACGAGTTGTGTCACTGACATCAACACTAACAGCAACACGAGTTGTGTCACTGACATGAACACTAACAGCAACATGAGTTGCGTCACTGACATGAACACTAACAGCAACACGAGTTGTGTCACTGACATCAACACATGACAGCAACACGAGTTGTGTCAATGACATAAACACATAACAGCAACACGAGTTGTGTCACTGACATCAACACATAACAGCAACATGAGTTGTGTCACTGACATCAACACATAACAGCAACACGAGTTGTGTCAATGACATAAACACATAACAGCAACACGAGTTGTGTCACTGACATCAACACAAACAGCAACATGAGTTGTGTCACTGACATGAACACATAACAGCAACACGAGTTGTGTCACTGACATCAACACATAACAGCAACATGAGTTGCGTCACTGACATGAACACTAACAGCAACACGAGTTGTGTCACTGACATGAACACATAACAGCAACACGAGTTGTGTCACTGACATAAACACAAACAGCAGCACGAGTTGTGTCAATGACATGAACACATAACAGCAACACGAGTTGTGTCACTGACATGAACACATAACATGAGTTGTGTCAATGACATGAACACTAACAGCAACACGAGTTGTGTCACTGACATGAACACAAACAGCAGCACAAGTTGTGTCAATGACATGAACACATAACAACAACACGAGCTGTGTCACTGACATGAACACATAACAACAACACGAACTGTATCAATGACGTGAACACTTAACGGCAACGTGAGTTGTGAAACAGACAGTAACACGAGATGTGCCAGAAACTGCAACACGAGTTGTGTCACAAACAGCAACAAACAACGAGATGTGTCACAAACAGCAACATGAATTGTGTCAGTGACATGAACGCAAAAAGCAGGGTGAGATGTGTCACAAACAGCAGCTTGAGATGTGTCAGACAACATGAGGTGTGTCACAGACAGCAGGGTGAGGTGTGTCATAAACAGCAGGGTGAAATGTGTCACAGACAGCAGGGTGAGGTGTGTCAGACACCAACATGAGATGTGTCAGAGACAGCAGCGTGAGGTGTGACACACACAGCAGGGTGAGGTGTGACACAGCAGGGTGAGGTGTGACACAGACAGCAGGGTGAGGTGTGACACACACAGCAGGGTGAGGTGTGACACAGCAGGGTGACACAGACAGCAGGGTGAGGTGTGACACAGACAGCAGGGTGAGGTGTGACACAGACAGCAGCGTGAGGTGAGGTGTGACACAGACAGCAGGGTGACACAGGCAGCAGCGTGAGGGGTGACACAGACAGCAGGGTGAGGGGTGACACAGACAGCAGGGTGACACAGACAGCAGCGTGAGGGGTGACACAGGCAGCAGGGTGACACAGACAGCAGCGTGAGGTGTGACACAGACAGCAGGGTGACACAGACAGCAGCGTGAGGTGAGGTGTGACACAGACAGCAGGGTGACACAGACAGCAGCGTGAGGTGTGACACAGACAGCAGGGTGACACAGACAGCAGCGTGAGGTGAGGTGTGACACAGACAGCAGCGTGAGGTGAGGGGTGACACAGACAGCAGGGTGACACAGACAGCAGCGTGAGGTGAGGTGTGACAGACAGCAGGGTGACACAGACAGCAGCGTGAGGTGAGGTGTGACACAGACAGCAGGGTGACACAGACAGCAGCGTGAGGTGAGGTGTGACACAGACAGCAGGGTGACACAGACAGCAGCGTGAGGTGAGGTGTGACACAGACAGCAGCGTGAGGTGAGGTGTGACACAGACAGCAGCGTGAGGTGTGACACAGACAGCAGCGTGAGGTGAGGTGTGACACAGACAGCAGCGTGAGGGGTGACACAGGCAGCAGCGTGAGGTGAGGTGTGACACAGACAGCAGGGACAACAGTTCAAACTGAGCCCACCTCACCAAGGTCCTTCAGTTGAAGGAACCCGCTGTGTGCGTGTGTGCGCTCGCATATATAATTTTTATGTGTGTGTGTGTGTGCGCGCGCGCGCGCATGCATGCGTCTGTGTTTATTTGATTTTCATTTAGATTTGGTTTTCACAAAAGCATCTCGCTCTGTTGCCATGACAACATTGACGGCAGTGGCTTTTATCAGGTCAAGTGACATTTCCTCTGTGCGTGTGTGTGAGGGGGCGACGTGTGTGTGTGTGTGTGGGGGGGGGGGGGGGGGGGGGGTCAGTCTTTTTATTGCCTCTTCTTTTTCTTGTCGTCGCCTTTGTCGTTCATCTTGTCTTGTTCCCCAGAAGACAACGCAGTATGAAACAAACAAATTGTGTCAACTGCTTTATTGATACACGTGGTTTCTTTCTTTCACATTGATAGGTTTCTTTTCTTGTGCATGGGTAAACCTGGTTTTCTCCTTCATACCCATCGATAAATATGGTTTCTTTCTTGCACCTTTTTTTCCCGTTTTTATACTTCGAGTAACTTGATTTCTTCCCCAGACATCTACACTGATCTGCTACATGACTGATTAACATGGTTTCTTCCTTACCCATCGATAGGTGTCCTTTCTAAAACAAAAATAAACCTGGTTCCCCTTTCACACAAATAAACTTGATTTCCTCCTCCAACAAAGATAAACTTGGCTGGAATAATAACATGCATCACTCCACTTACCGTCATTTTCGTTTTGTTTGTTGGTTTTGTTGTTGTTTTTGTTTTTCTGGGGGGCGGGGGAGGGGACTGGGGGGTTTGTGTTTTTTTTTTTCTTAAAAGAAAAAAAAAAGACAAATGTATGGCGATTGTTTACCACCTTGTATTTGTGAACTGAATAAAATAAAAAAAGAAAGAAAAAAAAAAAAAGAAAAGAAAAAGAAAAACTTTGTTTCCTTCTATCACAAACAGACGCAATAGCCGAATGGTTAAAGCGTTGGACTTTCAATCTGAGTACCCCGGGTTCGAATCTCGGCGACAGCGCCTGGTGGGGTTAAAGGGTGGAGATTTTTCCGATCTCCCAGGTCAACATATGTGCAGACCTGCTAGTGCCTGAACCCCCTTCGTGTATATATGCAAGCATAAGATCAAATACGCACGTTAAAAATTCTGTAATCCATGTCAACGTTTGGTGGGTTATGGAAACAAGAACATACCCAGTGTGCACACCCCAGAAAACTGAACGGAGTATGGCTGCCTACATGGCGGGGTAAATAATAAAAATAACACGGTCATACACGTAAAATGTTACATGTCTGTCCGAGTGTGTATGTGTGCATGCCTGAAATCTGATTGAATGACACTAGAAACGAATGATGAGCGCCCAGTGGCAGCCAAGTGTGTCAGTCGGCTCTACCTTGGTAGGCAGCCTGTTGTGGAAATGCCGACTCCGTGTTTGTAAAGCGCCTAGAGCTTCAAGTTGGTCTCTGACGAGGATAGGCGCTATATAACTTACCCATTTCAATCAATCAAGATAAACTTGGTTTCCTTCTCACACAAAGATAAACTTTGTTCCCCTCTTACAAACAGAAATAAGCTTGGTTTCCTTCTCACACAAAGATAAACCTTGTTCCCATCTTACAGAGATAAACTTGGTTTCCTTCTCACACGAAGATACTTGGTTCCCCTCTTACAAACAGAGATAAACCTGGTTTCCTTCTCACACGAAGATACTTGGTTCCCCTCTTACAGACAGGGATAAACTTGGTTTCCTTCTCACACGAAGATACTTGGTTCCCCTCTTACAAACAGGGATAAACTTGGTTTCCTTCTCACACGAAGACACTTGGTTCCCCTCTTACAAACAGAGATAAACTTGGTTTCCTTCTCACACGAAGATAAACTTGGTTCCCCTCTTACAGACAGGGATAAACTTGGTTTCCTTCTCACACGAAGATAAACTTGGTTCCCCTCTTACAGACAGAGATAAACTTGGTTTCCTTCTCACACGAAGATAAACTTGGTTCCCCTCTTACAGACAGGGATAAACTTGGTTTCCTTCTCACACGAAGATAAACTTGGTTCCCCTCTTACAAACAGAGATAAACTTGGTTTCCTTCTCACACGAAGATAAACTTGGTTCCCCTCTTACAGACAGGGATAAACTTGGTTTCCTTCTCACACGAAGATAAACTTGGTTCCCCTCTTACAGACAGAGATAAACTTGGTTTCCTTCTCACACGAAGATAAACTTGGTTCCCCTCTTACAGACAGGGATAAACTTGGTTTCCTTCTCACACGAAGATAAACTTGGTTCCCCTCTTACAGACAGAGATAAACTTGGTTTCCTTCTCACACGAAGATAAACTTGGTTCCCCTCTTACAAACAGAGATAAACTTTGTTTCCCTCAATCATAAAGATAAACTTAGTTTCCTTCAATCATAAAGACAAAACTCGGTTCCTCTCTTACAAAGATAAAATTGGTTTACTGACTTCTCATACAAAGATCAAGTTTTTGTTGGTTTGATCACATGTTCTTGCAGTTTTTGTTGGTTTGATCACAAGTTATTGTAGCTTTTGTTGGTTGACCACAAGTTATTGTAGTTGTAGTTTTTGTTGGTTTGATCACAAGTTATTGTAGTTTTTGTTGGTTTCCTCACAAGTTACTGCAGTTTTTGTTGGTTTCCTCACAAGTTACTGCAGTTTTTATTTAATCAGCAGGATGATAATAATCAAAAGGATGATAATAAACTGATATAACTTATTGATGATAATAATGATAATAAAGTGATATAACTAATTGATGAATATAATAAACTTTTATCACACTAATCATATATATATATGATTCCAGGGTAAACACACATTTGCACACACTGTGGCGCAGGCACGCACAGACAAACACACGCGCATGCACACACACACAAACACGCTCTCGCCGGCACACACACACTGTGACACACACACACATGCACGCACGTACACACACACACTAACTCATAGGCATCTCGCGTGCAGCTGCAGAGACAAGAAGAAAAAATAAGAAAGAAAGAAAACAACAACAAAAACAAGGAAAAAAACGCCAAATATTTAGGAGAGCACAGAAAATACCTGTGTTCTCCAGTGACTAGGACCGACGTGCTGAATGCCGTCAGGGGACTGACACCATCTCCCACACGCAACCCCCCCCCCCCCCAAAAAAAACAAACAAACAAACAAACAAAAAAAAACAACAACCCCAAAACTCCCCCCAAAAAACAACAACAAAAAACCCAGAAACAACAACAACAACAAACAAAAAAAAAACACAAAAAAAAACAACAACAACACCTCTATTGTTGCAGTGTCAAACAATAAACCGCTTTTCCATCTGGAGCAGACGACTTCTGCAACCACAGACAGCCTTGACCTTGCTTCCTCACCAGCAGACGTCTTTGGCGCGAGGGCGAGGTCGGGCACTTCCGGAGATTGCCGACAGTATCAGTATCAGTAGCTCAAGGAGGCGTCACTGTTCGGTCAGATCCATATACGCTACACCACATCTGCCAAGCAGACGCCTGACCAGCAGCGTAACCCAACGCGCTTAGTCAGGCCTTGAGAGAAAGGTCAGAACGATCAGGTGATTGTCGGACCATGGAGGAAAACTCCGGAGATTGCCGAATGAACTTCACAACGCAACCACTTTCAAAATGGAACTGAAGAGAGTTTTCGAGTCAGGCGTGCAGTCCTTATGTCCTTGTAAATAATTTGTCATTATCTGTCTATCTAGATACTTTGACAGTTTTGATGCTGAAAACGTTATCTGTAGCACACAGCAAAGCAATGAGCATCATGATATGAACTGACGTATTTTAGTCAAGTCTGCTGTTAACACTGTCAGCATCACTTCATCTAGATAGTGCGTATGTGTTGTGTGTGTGCACGCGTTGTGCGTGTTGTATGCTATTGTGTGTGTGTGTGTGTACCGGTGTGTGTCACTGGTGTGTATATGCCGGTCAGTGTCAATGTGTGTGTGTGCGTGCGTGCGTGTGCGTGTGTGTGTGTGTGTGTGTGTGTAGGTGTACCGGTGCGTATGTGTGTGCCCGGGTGTGTCAGTGCCACGGTGTGTGTGTGTACTGAGGTGTACCGGTGTGGAGGTGTACCGGTGTATATGTGTGTGCCACGGGGTTATGTGTGTGTGTGTGTGTGTGTGTGTGTGTGTGTGTGTTTCTTCAGAGGCGCCACGTGTAAGAAGCACACTTGTTGCGCACATGGAACTGAGTGATCCGCCTCCTGCCTTCTCCGAGAACATTAATTATAACTGACTTCTGAAACAATGCTGCTTTCACAGCAAGGGGTTTATCAGCAGCTGGCACACACATGCACACACACACACGCGCGCACGCACTGGCACTGTGGCATACTGAAATATACATACGGCACACACACGCACATAAATACATATACACTGGCGAGCTTGCGCACACACACATACACGTGTGCATGTCCATAGCGCTACGTGTCTAGCGCAACGTGTCCAGCGCAACGTATCAAGATGTTAAATTGCGCTACGTTTTAAGCGGCACCACACGCCACTGACTACCACTACATTCAGTAGCGCTACGTGTCGACAGCACTACTGTTTTTATCGCTTCGTGTCAAGAGCGATACCGCGACACAAGACTACTTGATTAACGACTGTTAGCGTGCCTGTCTGTTGCGTGCGGGAATGAATTTTGATCATCTCTCTCTCTCTCTCTCTCCCCTCCCGCCCTCTACTGAAAACCCCCATCCATCTTCACTCGCGTTTTCTTCTTATGTACATCTTCTTTCTTCGTCCCTGCCCCCCAAACCCTCACCCACGCAAAGCCCTCCACACACCTCAAATACATCATTGCACAGAAGGGGTTTTTGGTTGACTGAGGAGGGGACAATGCTCTTTTTATGGCTGACATTGCTATGTCTGAATGTACAGTATCTTGCTAAAACTGAGAAGTTCATGGTGATTTGCAAGAAAACGAGCTGGACAAAGGCTACCACCCTTGTTTCTGTGCAATGCATACAGACTCCCCACCCAGTCTTTCATCCTCCATTCACAAGCTCTGCAACATCGTTCCTGCATTTCAGGTTCAACCCAAAGTACCTGCACAACACCAAACAATCGAAAAAGATTACAGGAAGCAAAACAACCGGGATATGTCGGAATTTACATGGTGGGGTCGTAGCTTACGTGACCAGTTCAGCCTGGTTTGACATTTCTGAGTGCTGTAATCAACGTGAGGTTTAACATTCAGCTTATTGACTAAAACTGATCAGAAATATAAATATTATGTACACGTCCACGCCCTCAATGCCTTTAATAAAACGAAATGGGAAAAGATCTGCACTTTTTATATACTAAAATATATTTTTTAAAAATCGTCAGAAATATTGTGTCTGCATTTCAGGTTCGTGAAGAAAGAAGCGTTTGCAAACTCATTTTTCTTCTGACCACGATACCAGTGCAGACCAGTGGATGAGAGAGAAGAGTTTGCAGACAGATATCTGGCCACGTTACCAGTGGACAGAGAGAAGAGTTTGCAGACATTGATATCTGGCCACGTTACCAGTGGACAGAGAGAAGAGTTTGCAGACGTTGATATCTGGCCACGTTACCAGCGGACAGAGAGAAGAGTTTGCAGACAGATATCTGGCCACGTTACCAGTGGACAGAGAGAAGAGTTTGCAGACAGATATCTGGCCACGTTACCAGTGGACGAGAGAGAGAAGAGTTTGCAGACAGATATCTGGCCACGTTACCAGTGGACGAGAGAGAAGAGTTTGCAGACAGATATCTGGTCACGTTACCAGTGGACGAGAGAGAGAAGAGTTTGCAGACAGATATCTGGCCACGTTACCAGTGGACAAGAGAGAAGAGTTTGCAGATATCTGGCCACGTTACCAGTGGACAAGAGAGAAGAGTTTGCAGACAGATATCTGGCCATAATACCGGTGGACGAGAGAGAAGAGTTTGCAGACAGATATCTGGCCACGTTACCAGTGGACGAGAGAGAGAAGAGTTTGCAGACAGATATCCGGCCACGTTACCAGTGGACGAGAGAGAGAAGAGTTTGCAGACAGATATCTGGCCACGTTACCAGTGGACGAGAGAGAGAAGAGTTTGCAGACAGATATCTGGCCACGTTACCAGTGGACGAGAGAGAAGAGTTTGCAGACAGATATCTGGCCACGTTACCAGTGGACGAGAGAGAGAAGAGTTTGCAGACAGATATCTGGCCACGTTACCAGTGGACGAGAGAGAAGAGTTTGCAGACATTGATATCTGGCCATAATACCGGTGGACGAGAGAGAAGAGTTTGCAGACAGATATCCGGCCACGTTACCAGTTTGTTTTTTTGGGGGTTGTTGTTGTTGTTTCTGTTTTGTTGTTGTTGTTGTTTCTGTTTTGTTGTTGTTGTTTTTTTGTTTTTGTTTTTTGGGGGGGGTTGCGTGTGGGAGATGGTGTCAGTCCCCTGACGGAATTCAGCACGTCGGTCCTAGTCACTGGAGAACACAGGTATTTTCTGTGCTCTCCTAAATATTTGGCGTTTTTTTCCTTGTTTTTGTTGTTGTTTTCTTGCCTGTACAGTGCAAACTACTACCTGCCTACGTGCAGAAAACGAAAATAGCTACGGCTGATAACCTCCTGAAGTAGATAACCTCCCCTTTGCACCCTGACTAGCGCCCTCTTTTGACGGCAATTCGCCACAACCAGCGCAGCATGCAAGGAGAACAGAAAGGGGGTAGAAATGGGAGGGAACGGTAAGTATGTTACATAAACGTTATTTTAGGAAGAAAATTTCCTTTTAACTACACATACTTAACCGTGACCCACTAATGCAGAATGGCACGACAAGGTGTAGGGCTCACCCGTTCTACTGTCTGTGTGCTGTGATGGCCTGTTGTGCAACCACCGCCTAGGCGATGCCTCGAGCCATCACCCCTAAAGCGAGAGACATCCCTCAAGTAGAATTCAATGAAGGCAGCAGGGTTTTTCAAGCAAGCAGCCTCCATGATGTCTTGTAGCTGTGCTGAGTGGGCAAAGGCAAGGGAGGAGGACCATGCTCTGACTTTGTGAGCTCTGGCTGAGGGGGCATGCGCTAAGGGCTCTGAGTTTGAGTGGGTGAGTTGGTGACACCACCTGCCAGGGACGATGGGGCTCAGAGATAGAGTGTACTGCGTCACCCAAAGATGTTGGTGTGGGCAAAGAAGACTCAGGCCCGCAGCTGTATAGTGGGAGAGGTCTGTGGACCACAGCTGTGCTGATAAATGTAGCGTAAAGAGAATCAGGTCAGTGTGTTGAATCCACACTTTATTGAGAGCCCTTCCAGTCAAAGGAAAGGAAGGAAACATGTACCCTATGGGGCTGTCTCACTTGAGCGCGTTTGAGCCTCAAAGCAAGGAGGTGCACATGTGGCTTGATCTGATGAGTCCACATCGGTTGTGGGCCGATTGGGAAAGTGAATGTGTTTGAAGTAAACTGTGGCATGAGACAGAGGTAGCCCACCAGGATGTTGGGCTTGCCTTAGACATGACAGCCAGATCTGTAGAGTTCCTCTATGCGAGCTGACAGGTGATGGGCGTGCCCTCCCCAGCCCTCCCTCCCCCCTGTTTTTGTTGCTGCCAAAAACAGCACTGGCATTTTGCCTGTGCATAAAATGGCGGACATGCGGACATTTGGCAACAAGAAACTTGAAGTCCCTAGTGTCTCTGGGACAAGGCTGTGTAAATGCCCAGGCAGGCACCATCATGAAAGGGGCAGACAGAAGGCTTGGTGGCTCCTCTGCCTGAGTGTGGCATGCTGGAGCAACCTGCAGACTGGTTGTCGGCAGTCAATGGCTGGGTTGGATCAGGCTGTGGGAGTGCACTTCATGTGCCTCCAGGCCATCGAGTCTCTTTCCGTGGTGGAATTCCCAATGGAAGAGGGTGTCTCCATGGGGAAAATTTTCACTGAAGGTACTTTAGTGAGAAGGTGGACCAGATCCATGTCAGGCCTCTGGCTGTGTGTGGTGCACACAAAGTCTGGGATGGAGCGGGGTGGGGCAGTGAGATAAGTGGCTGTTGATGTGTTGTACTGGCCAGTTAGATCAATGATCTGACATACGTTTACAGTATGGCCAACAGCAAAGTGAGAGCTGTATTATCAGTGGTTTCTTAATTGCAATGGGCAATCGTTTGCAGCTTAGTCTTTCGTGAAGGACTATGTCTCTCACACTAGTAGGCAAATTGCTCTAGGACTTAGTGCTGCAGCCTTGGGGGCTAACTAGTCTTTGGGATCTGTCCCAATGGCGACAGTCCTAAGGCCCTCTTGATTGAGAGAGTGGGGATGCAACTTGGGCAAAACACTCTCCACTATAATCGAATTCCAGCCCGGACAGTTGGGACAGCAGTTACCTCCCCTGCTGTTCTCATGGTCATTGTCATACATGACTGATTATCATATACTGGTCCTAGAACGACACCAATCAGCACGGGTAAATCAGGAAACAGCTTCTGTGTGCTTGAGGAATGAAGGTGTCCACAAAGCAGTTTCTGCTGAAATGTAAGGAAGCCGGATGGATGTGACGGGGTCTTGTGGGGCAACCGTGTGCCTGAAAGACATGGTGCTTGCTTCCAAAGTGACAACAAAGTCAGCCTTTGACAGACCCTTGGCTGAAGACTGGGGCTCCATGATGGGATAGCCTGTCTAGGCTAGAAACCCCTGGAAGTGTCTCATTGGAAAGACTGTGCTTGAGAAGGAATGCCTATCTGTAACCACAGCAGTGGTTGTGTGTCGAGACTGAGGGTCAGGCAGGGAAGACCAAGTGCAGGAAGTGCTGTCCAATTCCAACTGTTTGAGAAGTCGGTGCTGGATCTCTGTTCAAGCAGGGTGATGGGCCAAACTAACGGGCCTGAATGCACCATCTGCTGTGCTGGTATGAGTGGGCAGAAAAGTGTGCCCCTGTGGCTAGCCCTCATCAGTATGCCTTTTCTTCCGAGTACAGAGGAACCTGTGGGACCTGATTGTCTCTTGCCCAGTGGGCAGTTTTTGGGCCTGATAAAACTTGGAAGGCAAAGACATACACCCCTTCATGGGAGGGCCGGCTAGGATGTGGGGCCCGTGTGGAGCTGTTGTCACAACCACAGTGGTGCAAACCAAGGGCTGTTGTAGGCAAGGAAGGGAAGAAGGGATGCCTTACAAACCCGGAAGGAATGAAGGGCTTGTGTGTCTGGAGTGGCACGCCTAAGTTGGACTGCCTCATCCCTCCTTGTACCAAGTCAGGGCATCTCTAGCCCTGTGGGTGAGGAGGGAGTGTGTGTGTGGGTTCCTTGGGGCCAGCGACAGCAAATATGTGGATGTGGTCAGGAGCATATGTTCAAGCTTGCACGAGACAGACATTTGTGTCTCTGTATGTAGTAGTCCTCCAAAATGGAGTGAGGAAACTATATACTAAGATGTGTACAAATATGCATATAGGATTTATGTAGACTTCAATGACAGAAGATGTCAGGGAATGTGACCATGCCTACAGATCAATGCACGAGAAAGAACACATGCACAAGCATATATGTAGGATACATAGATATGCTCAAGTAAATGGGGATGTGTACTGAAAAAGTAATCCAAAATGTCTAATAGATATGTACATACACATATGAAGATTATGCCTGTATGTAGACGCGCAGTCCTGAGCCTCATGTACAGAAGTGTGCAAAAATATATGTGCCTATACTGCTTGGTTAGAAAATCTCAATGTATAGAGATAGAAGTGTAATTGTACCTGTTTATATGAAGAATGTATGAACATATCGCCGAAACGCACACATGTATATATAGAGAGAAATGTGCATGCATGGATTTGTGCGTGTTCCCTTTTTTGTTGTTGTTTATTTATTTTAAAATAAATAAATCATTATTTTATCTTATTTTTTTAATAATACATCATTAATAATATCAAACATATTATTGTTTGTTTTATTTCATTGTTATTGTGTATATCAAGAAAAGAATGGTATGTGGATTGGTTCCTTGCAGAGCAATATATGTCTGGAGTGCTGGGGGGGGGGGGGGGAGGGCCCAAAAGGTTGAGTGGAACAGCCTGAGAAACAGAGGAAGGAAAACAGAGGTTGACAGTAGCTGATAGAAGCTGCTGCATAAAGCCCTCAGGTGGGCAGCAAGGTCCTATGAGAATGCAAAAGAACATCGCTAGTGGTCAGTAAAGGGGGCTGGAGTCACTTGCTGTGTACGTGCAAGGGAAGTAACTGCGTTGTTAACTGCCCAGGTTTCAAAAGCGGAGTTGCCTCCCTTGGCACCAAAAAATCGGTGGAACGGGCCTCTTCAGCACAGGTCCCCTTTTGTGACGCTTCCATGCTGTAGAGGGAGGAATGTCATATCTGTGTGGGAGTCCGTGGTTCAATGCCACCATAACCGACACGGGTGAAGTGGGCCGGAAGGGAGGTAATAATAACGTCTCTTGGTGCCGTGGTCAATGTTGAGAGGAGGTGTAGTTTTTGTGTTGCATGTCCCCCTAGCGGACTGCCTTCCTCTGTGAGTAGAGGGAGGGCTTCCCCGCCCGAATCGGTCGCCACCGGACGTGAGATGGTTGAGGGCATGCCACATGACGGAGCCACAATCTGTGGCCGTGAACGTCATGTAACATACAGTATGAGATGCTGATTGTCAGTTGGGGCTTGTGTCTGAACCACTACTGGCTGGGTAACAGCAGAGTCTAGCAGTGTGGTAGAGGGAACTGCCACTGCCGAAGTTGGAGGGACTGTGCATGCACCCGCAGTGTGGGCAAGGGGCAGTGCCAGTGCAATGAAGGTAACTGTGGCGCTCACTGGCAGGGGTGCCGAAGCAGAGGTTACATCCCTTGAATATGAGATTTGGAACGAGGGGGAAGGTGTACACGTGTGTGGGTGTGCGTGTCCCCTAGTCAGTAGTGGTTCACTTTCCTCCCTTCCCAGAGGGAGGGCTTCCCTACCCGAAAAGGTTGCTATTGGACTTGAGATGGTCGGGGCATGCTGCGTGAGGGGCGCGTGATCTGTGACCATGGCCGCCATCATGGACGTATCAGATATAGGAGCAGACCAAGTGTGCGAACTGGAGGACGTAAGTCCGTGTTAGTTTCCCTGAGAGGGAGCACACTCGTTCGTTGAAATTGTGGGAAAGGGATAGAGGAGAGCGACTTGTGCACTGCTGACTGGCAGGGCTGAGAAAATGCATAGTGCGTTGAGACCGATCGCAGATCGATTGAATTAAGAGAAACGACACCACTGACCTGAGTATCATGAAGCCGCCGGAGGAGGTGTAGGAGGTGGTGGAGGTATGGAGTCAACCAGAGGGAGCGGAGGCAGTGGAGGAGGTGGAGCCCAAGGTAGAGGGCCCAGAGTGTCATATCATATCAATATGAAGGCCTTTTGCCTGCTTGAAATGGAGGGAAGTGAGAGCCCCCATAAATGTACAGAGAGATTTTTATAATCTAATAGTGCACAAAGCTTATCAAAGAGTAATTAAATGAGTTTTGTATTTTAATTTTTGAAAGTAAGTGTCAACAAGATTTTTATAAGTATTCACCATGTCCGCCGGCAGATTGTGATCACGCCTTAATTTTAGCTTGATCGCCCAGTTGGGCCAAGTACTTTTGTGACCTGTTGTGATTCATCATCAGACGCAAAACGAGAGCACCAAGGAATCAATAGACAGACAGAAAATACAAAAAAATCTTAACTGTATGCAGAGCACAGGAGCAGGAGTCAAGATGGCTGCCAGAAAAAGAGGGCGCTAGTCAGGGATGCAAAGGGAAGGTAACCTACTTTGGGAGGTTATCGGCTGTAACTACTTTCGTTTTCTCTGCAAAAGCAGGTAGTAGTTTGCACAGGACAGGTATCAGACCCCTGCCAGAGTCTGCACTAGTGGATCACGGTTAAGTATGTGTAATTAAATATGATGTTTAAAACAGTACAAAAAGCTGCATACCTTTCCTCAGATGATGGACAATATGATGTTTAAAACAGTACAAAAAGCTGCATACCTTTCCTCAGATGATGGTCAGTATGATGTTTAAAACAGTACAAAAAGCTGCATACCTTTTCTCAGATGATGGACAGTATGTTTAAAACAGTACAAAAAGCTGCATACCTTTCCTCAGATGATGGTCAGTATGATGTTTAAAACAGTACAAAAAGCTGCATACCTTTCCTCAGATGATGGACAGTATGTTTAAAAAAGTACAAAAAGCTGCATACCTTTTCTCAGATGATGGACAGTATGTTTAAAACAGTACAAAAAGCTGCATACCTTTTCTCAGATGATGGTCAGTATGATGTTTAAAACAGTACAAAAAGCTACATACCTTTCCTCAGATGATGGTCAGTATGATGTTTAAAACAGTACAAAAAGCTGCATACCTTTCCTCAGATGATGGTCAGTATGATGTTTAAAACAGTACAAAAAGCTGCATACCTTTCCTCAGATGATGGTCAGTATGATGTTTAAAACAGTACAAAAAGCTGCATACCTTTCCTCAGATGATGGTCAGTATGATGTTTAAAACAGTACAAAAAGGTGCATACCTTTCCTCAGATGATGGACAATATGTTTAAAACAGTACAAAAAGCTGCATACCTTTCCTCAGATGATGGTCAGTATGATGTTTAAAACAGTACAAAAACTGCATACCTTTCCTCAGATGATGAACAATATGATGTTTAAAACAGTACAATAAGCCGCATACCTTTCCTCAGATGATGGACAATATGTTTAAAACAGTACAAAAAGCTGCATACCTTTCCTCAGATGATGGACAGTATGTTTAAAACAGTACAAAAAGCTGCATACCTTTCCTCAGATGATGGACAGTATGTTTAAAACAGTACAAAAAGCTGCATACCTTTTCTCAGATGATGGACAATATGTTTAAAACAGTACAAAAAGCTGCATATACTTCTCACTGGTGTGTGGGTGGGGAGTCAGGGTTGGAGTCAGGGTTGGAGACAGGGTTGGAGACAGGGTTGGTGTCGTGTTGGAGACAGGGTTGGAGTGGAGACAGGGTTGGAGTCAGGGTTGGAGTGGAGACAGGGTTGGAGTCAGGGTTGGAGTGGAGACAGGGTTGGAGTCAGGGTTGGTGTCGTGTTGGAGACAGGGTTGGAGTGGAGACAGGGTTGGAGTGGAGACAGGGTTGGAGTCAGGGTTGGAGTGGAGTCAGGGTTGGAGTGGAGACAGGGTTGGAGTCAGGGTTGGAGTGGAGTCAGGGTTGGAGACAGGGTTGGAGTCAGGGTTGGAGTGGAGTCAGGGTTGGAGACAGGGTTGGAGTGGAGACAGGGTTGGAGTGGAGTCAGGGTTGGAGTGGAGAGACAGGGTTGGAGTGGAGTCAAGGTTGGAGTCAGGGTTGGAGTGGAGACAGGGTTGGAGTCAGGGTTGGAGTGGAGAGACAGGGTTGGAGTGGAGTCAGGGTTGGAGTGGAGAGACAGGGTTGGAGTCAGGGTTGGAGTGGAGACAGGGTTGGAGTCAGGGTTGGAGTGGAGTCAAGGTTGGAGTGGAGAGACAGGGTTGGAGTGGAGTCAAGGTTGGAGTCAGGGTTGGAGTGGAGACAGGGTTGGAGTCAGGGTTGGAGTGGAGAGACAGGGTTGGAGTGGAGTCAGGGTTGGAGTGGAGAGACAGGGTTGGAGTCAGGGTTGGAGTGGAGACAGGGTTGGAGTCAGGGTTGGAGTGGAGTCAGGGTTGGAGTGGAGAGTCAGGGTTGGAGTGGAGAGACAGGGTTGGAGTCAGGGTTGGAGTGGAGAGACAGGGTTGGAGTCAGGGTTGGAGTCAGCGTTGGAGTGGAGTCAGGGTTGGAGTCCAGTGGTAATGAAGCTGAAATCAATGCACAGACACAAATCAGGCAGCAACCACTTACCTCCCTTTACATGCAAAGCAACAAACAACTGCCTGCATGAAGTTTTTTGTGTTAAACAAATCAGCTACCCAAATGTGTAAAAACGTGTATTAACAACAATCATCAACACCTTATCAACTTGGCAATGACCTTTGGAGTGCTTACGCTCAATGTTAAACAATAAAACAATGTATTAACAACAATCATCAACACCTTATCAACTTGGCAATGACCTTTGGAGTGCTTACGCTCAATGTTAAACAATAAAACAATGTATTAACAACAATCATCAACACCTTATCAACTTGGCAATGACCTTTGGAGTGTTTACGCTCAATGTTAAACAAGAGAGGCAAGGCCTTCAAGACTCACTTGTGATACACTAAAAAAAAAAAAAAAAAAAATCTAATTGTTAAAATGTGTTCTGTATTTGTCATTATAAAGCTTCGGGTTAAAAAAAAAAAAAAGTCCTAACAAGATTCGAACTCCGCGTGTTCAGGTGAAAAGAAACTGTCTTACCCATTACACTATCGTGGCTCCTTAACTGACATTCTAAAATTTAATATTTGAACATACTTTTTTAAAAGGCGATAAATCAATTGCGGTATTCGCAGTGAGAACGCTGTTTAAATCGTATTATTCTGGTGTATCTTGGGCATTAAAAAAATCTTTAAGGGCAATAAAAAATTCTTTTTAAGTCCGCGGTAAAGGAGACGTGGCTATCAACGCCATCGCACTGCAACATTTAGCCGTTTTCTCTAGATCTAGACAGATGTACAAGTTTAGTTACACCCGCTGGGAATGTAGTACGACACGGTCGATTCAATTTCTCTTTTATGTTCATTCTAGTTTTATAGTTTTAAAGTTGATATGAAAATTGAGTATTTTGTTAAACTAATAACATGTAGAGCCAAGTACAAGTACTTCTAAACGTCGTAAGAAGTGAAAAGGACTTCATTTTGAGAAAAGTCAAGACTGGAATTTTTTCGTTTCATCGTGATCAATTCAAGGGTATTAACTCGCATGGTTTACAATTTTTAACTGTGAATTCCGACTGATTCTGTGGATATTTTTATGGCAGTTTGGGGCATAATCCAGTAAGTGATGAGGCGTTCACAAATCTTTCTCTGAATAAATATTTAACGGTCTCCTTCTCCAACTTTCCATCACATGTTATCGTGTATTGTCCATTGAATATAGGATTGAACGGGCAGGTCAACAACTTGAAACAAAATGGTGTCGTTCGCGTTCATGAAGAATATGAGCACGCGCTTTGAATGTGTATAAATATGTGTACGCAATTGATTTTTGCCCATGACCTTCAGGGCTCAGCCAATAGATCTGTAAAGTGCACTCGTCGTATTGATTTTAGTATTTTCCGAAAAAGACCACTTGGGCGAATGAACATAGTGAAAGCCCTGTACACTGAGAGTAAAACACACAAGCTTTTTATGTATTGAGTATAATTTCAAACTGTAATGTTTAAGATGAGAAAGATCAGTTTAAAGCAAATTAAGTCCCCTAGCATTAATTACAGATTAATTTCCCTTTTTTACTATCTGCACCAAAACGTTTGCAAAATGAATAAAACTTCCATGCTTCGCAAAAGAAGTTCCTGTTTGAACAAAAAATGATAATAATGACTGCTCTTGTTGTTGTGTCAGAATATCAGATCAAAGTGCCAAGTTTAGAGAATACAAAAAATATAAACAGTAAATGCAGTTTGCATATAATTTGGCTTCTTTTTTATTTTTTTGTGCCCATCCCAGAGGTGCAATATTGTTTTAAACAAGATGACTGGAAAGAACTCAATTTTTCCTATTTTTTATGCCTAATTTGTTGTCAACTGACAAAGTATTTGCAGAGAAAATGTCAATGTTAAAGTTTACCACGGACACACACACACACACACACACACTGCGACATGGAGCAACACTTCTCCAGTGGCCCATCCAACAGCAACACCACCTAGACTGCTTGTATCCAGACCCAGTGTGTGGGAAACAGGTCAGTCCCATCCTCTGCAGCAGCAGCAAGATGCCGCAGACAGCACAGGCGTAGACACAAACGATGGAGGCGTCATAGCACCACACCTGACGCCGTGGTCCCACAGGTGTCCCCACCTGTAGTCAGCCCCACACTGCAGAGGTCCAGCCAACAACCACTACCAGCTGTCACGCCTACATATCTGGCTCCACTGCAGCACATGACAAAGTGTCTGACACTGACACTGACACTGACAGTGGTGTGTGGCTGGTCAGGTCCAGACCCAGGACATCAACCCTGCAAGCTGCACCAAAGTCGCCTCCACTACCACCAGATCCTGCACCAAGACAGTCAGCACGACTGACCTCCAGAACTCCATGCACTCTGCAATGCAGGTCTGTTGATGATACATCTTTCAGCAAGAACAGTCATGATGCTGATACTCATGGTTTTTATTATTTTTATTTAAAAAAAAAATTCTTGCTAAGCTGAAACAGAGCTATTATGTTATTTTCCATATCATTCCTGTTCAAAATTTAATTCAGTTTTTATTTCAGATATTTCTGCAATTCATGTTTTATGGGTTTTTTTCTTCTTGCTAAACCTGTGATCTAGCTTGTCGCATGGTCTTAGCAATGCGAAGTATGACTATGAACATGCATTCATTTTATTATTTATGCTGTTATACATGTATGCTACTCTACATGTATACATATCTGACAGTGTTGATACGTAGATTGATGGGCACAAAAATGAAAGCTTTCCAACTTCATGGTGTATTTACCAAACTGCGACCCCTTCTCTATATCAAACTCTTCAAGGTTAAGTGAGGATCCAACTTCATAGTGTATTTACCAAATTGAGACCCCTTCTCTATATCAAACTCTTCAAGGTTAAGTGAGGATCCAACTTCATAGTGTATTTACCAAATTGAGACCCCTTCTCTATATCAAACTCTTCAAGGTTAAGTGAGGATCCAACTTCATGGTGTATTTACCAAACTGCGACCCCTTCTCTATATCAAACTCTTCAAAGTTAAGTGAGGATCCAACTTCATGGTGTATTTACCAAACTGCGACCCCTTCTCTATATCAAACTCTTCAAAGTTCAGTGAGGATCCAACTTCATGGTGTATTTACCAAATTGCGACCCCTTCTCTATATCAAACTCTTCAAAGTTAAGTGAGGATCCACTGGACTAAGTTCAAACTCTTAACTTAACCTGGCTAATGCCACTTTTGAATATAGAAGTAGGGTGTTCATAAGAATGTTGTGGTCACTCCAAATTTCACTCTATCTTTTATCAGCTAAATTATCTCCCTTTACCTGCTCAATAATTCTTGCTGATGCTCAGCAAAGTCTGCTCACAAGAATTACTTTCAATTAACCATCGTGGACGATGGATTTCAAAAGATGGGGGAAAGCCCATTCTAAACCTATTCTCTAAACATCTATTAAATCAAGTCTCTGTATCGTTCGCAGCAATATTATATTTGCTGGAGGATGGTGTCTACAAACCAGAGCTTCAGTCTGACAGGATGGTGTCTACAAACCAGAGCTTCAGTCTGACAGGATGATGTCTACAAACCAGAGCTTCAGTCTGACAGGATGATGTCTACAAACCAGAGCTTCAGTCTGACAGGATGATGTCTACAAACCAGAGCTTCAGTCTGACAGGATGGTGTCTACAAACCAGAGCTTCAGTCTGACAGGATGGTGTCTACAAACCAGAGCTTCAGTCTGACAGGATGATGTCTACAGAGCTTCAGTCTGACAGGATGGTGTCTACAGAGCTTCAGTCTGACAGGATGGTGTCTACAGAGCTTCAGTCTGACAGGATGGTGTCTACAAACCAGAGCTTCAGTCTGACAGGATGGTGTCTACAAACCAGAGCTTCAGTCTGACAGGATGGTGTCTACAAACCAGAGCTTCAGTCTGACAGGATGGTGTCTACAAACCAGAGCTTCAGTCTGACAGGATGGTGTCTACAAACCAAAGCTTCAGTCTGACAGAAGGATGGTGTCTACAAACCAAAGCTTCAGTCTGACAGAAGGATGGTGTCTACACATAAGAGTTGTCTCCCTGCACTTACCCAGAGCATCCCCCTTTCCTCCTTTCTCATCACTGTTTCCTCAGAAAAACCAGTGTGTCTCTGACAGTGATGCACATGTCCACGTCACGGCCCTGAAACAAGACCATCATGACTAGACAGGGTAGCTGTATGTGTTGGCAGCAGTGCAGCTTTGATCAGAATGTACAACATTCTTGGATCCCCAACAATTATGGCAAAAGAATCCTTGGGACTTCCTAGATTCTGAAAGTCCCAGGATCCTGATAATGGTTACCAACAACAACACTCACTAACGGGAACCCCACAATGTTCAACTACCCATGACCATGATAATGGTTACAACAACAACACTCACTAATGGGAACCCCACAATGTTCAACTACCCATGACCATGATAATGGTTACAACAACAACACTCACTAATGGGAACCCCACAATGTTCAACTACTCATGACCATGATAATGGTTACCACAGCAACACTCACTAACGGGAACCCCACAATGTTCAACTACCCATGACCATGATAATGGTTACAACAACAACACTCACTAAAGGGAACCCCACAATGTTCAACTACCCATGACCATGATAATGGTTACCATAGCAACACTCACTAAAGGGAACCCCATATGTTCAACTACCCATGACCATGATAATGGTTACCACAGCAACACTCACTAACGGGAACCCCACAATGTTCAACTACCCATGACCATGATAATGGTTACCATAGCAACACTCACTAAAGGGAACCCCATATGTTCAACTACCCATGACCCTGATAATGGTTACCATAGCAACACTCACTGAAGGGGACCTGCACAACCTTCACAATGTCCCCTTTCCATGGGCAGTGACAGGTGTGCGCACTGACGCACCCAACTCGGGCAACAGCATGTTGTCATGGCAACAGCCACATGCTGGTCAGTTCAGTGACCACGGGAGAGGCGTTGCCCTGGAGACGGACATTGCCATGGAGATGGACGTCCATTGTGTGTGTCATGCTGGATGTGTGCGTGGATTGTTTCAGGCACCTGCCAACAGTATAATGTCATTCCATTAATGATGATAATGACGATGATTGTGATAATAACAATAAATAGTGTGATACTACAACAACTACTACTGACGATGATATTGACAGTGATTTCCAACACCAAATTTTGGCCTTTCTGTGACCTGGAAAAAACAGGAAATGGAGACATGCATGCACACGCGGTTCTCGCTAAAACTAACCGGGGAATCACCATGAAATTCAGATGAATGTGGGTCTGCAAACTCTCCCTAATAAATAAATTTTTCTGTTGAATTTTCAAATAAAATTAGTTTTGAAAAATGGTTTTTCATTTGTGACAGGATGGACATAATTATTACTGTAACAGTACAGACACTAAATGAAGCCAAGAATTGTAACAATTGAAAAAAAGTTACAGCTTAATACATACACTTCTAGTACTTCCCGTTAATGGTGAGAACTGTTGGGAAAACACTCTTAGAGAACAAACTCAATGTGCATCACTGTCTGGTTGGTTAAAGCAAGAACAACAGCAGCTGTAACAGAATGGACAAACCTGTAACAGAAGAGACATGACAAGCACTGTTTTCAGCCCTCCCAAATGCGTCTTTTCAACAAAGCTCTGTCAATTACATATGATCAGAAATAAAGCTTCCATTGGCTTCAGTTCTGTTTTTTTAATTTTTCTTTTGTTTACTTACCAGGTAAGTACTGGCTCATGTAAAACTGCTAGAACCAAGCGGTGATGTTGCAGTCAGTTCTATTTGAAGTCCACATGATGGAGAACTTGTCTGTACTCTGCTTTTTCCTGGATTTCCTGGTCCTCTGAAGACAGTTCCTTACATTAGGACTGCCGGGTAAAGTGTCATGATGGTTGTCTGAAGGACATTCACTGCACTGAAAAGCTGCTATATCCCCATGATGTGATATGACCATGACTTCATTTTAAAAGATCTGCTTGATTTTTTCATTTGTCAAAGACCCTTCTAGGATATAGTCATCAAAGTACATTTTATGCGCTTTCTGAAGAGACTCTTTGTTGTCTCTTTCCACAAGATTGCTGTCATTCAGATAACAGTCTGATTTCAATGCCAGCTCTTGCACAATACAAAGCCTAATTTCATCTGTACAACTGTTGTGCCCATACCCATGAACTGAAACAAAGACTGGAAGACAGTTGACCTTAGCTTTGGCACTGACAGGCACCACAGTTAACCTTAGCTTTGGCACTGACAGGCACCACAGTTAACCTTAGCTTTGGCACTGACAGGCACCACAGTTGACCTTAGCTTTGGCACTGACAGGCACCACAGTTAACCTTAGCTTTGGCACTGACAGGCACCACAGTTAACCTTAGCTTTGGCACTGACAGGCACCACAGTTAACCTTAGCTTTGGCACTGACAGGCACCACAGCTGACCTTAGCTTTGGCACTGACAGGCACCACAGTTAACCTTTGCTTTGGCACTGACAGGCACCACAGTTAACCTTAGCTTTGGCACTGACAGGCACCACAGCTGACCTTAGCTTTGGCACTGACAGGCACCACAGTTAACCTTTGCTTTGGCACTGACAGGCACCATCTGTCCACCAGATGTCTGGAGGCAAAAACTGCATTGCTGGCTTCTTTCCTCTGGGCTACAATGCCGTGGAATGGATCTGAGTTTTTCTGACACTCAGCAGTTGACATTCTCATTTCTGTGAAGCTGATGAAGCTTCTCAGTCAGCGCCATACCACCTTCTTTGTAGACCTCAGCTGGAATGGAGTCTGAGCCAGGGGCTTTGCCACTGGATAGCAGACGGATAGCTTTCTGGGTCTCCTCCAAAGTTGGAATGGCATCCAACGACTCACTGACTGGCACCTGGGGGAGTCGGTCGATAGCTTCATCACTGATGGTGGAAAGGCGGTTCAGTACGCTGTCAAAGTGTTCAGCCCATCTCTCAAGGATCCTGTCCTTGTCAGTGATCAGGGTAGAACCATCAGCACTGAGGAGTGGAGCAGATCCGGAGGTGGTGGGACCGTAGACTTCTTTCAGGCTGTTATAGAAGTTCTTCATGTCGTTCCTGTCTGCAAAGCCCTGGATCTCATCAGCTTTGTTGCTCAACCAGGAATCCTGCATCTGCCGCAGCTTCAGCTGGATGGTGCTGTGTGCGCTCTTCAGTATGTCTTTCTTTGACTGTGACTTGGGATCTTCAATGTGGGATCTGTAGGCTTGGCGTTTGTCTTCTAGCAGCTGCTTGATCTCAGTGCAGTTCTCATCAAACCAGTCTTTGTGCTTCCTGACAGAAGGCCCCAGGCACTCCATGGCAGTGTTGTACACTGTCTCATGCAGTGAATCCACTGACTGGCACTTTGACTCAACAATAACAAACTGCACAAACTGGGTGATGTGAAGTGCTTGCAGGCATTTTTTTCTATTTCATCTGTCTATCTATCTATATATACAAAGAATCTCATTCAACTAACAAACACTTTTTTAAGAACATATCATGTTGAGACATCTTATCTAACTAGTAACTACTTAATTAATAACCTGCTATCACAGAAACTGAGACAAGAGATGCTCAAATTGCTTTTAAAATAATCTGACCTGTTTAGGCTGATCCAAGCCATTTAAACTTGCGGATACTCAGTCTTGTTGAAATCTCTGAAAGCAGAAAAGGAAATAAATTACATGTTATATATATATATATATATATATATATATATATATATATATATGGCCACCACAATGTGAAACTGGCAAATTAGATAAAAACAATTTGCTTCACCAGACAACACACACATGCTCTCACACACAGAGCTCAAAAGCTGATCACAAACACATATTACACATACTCACACATACACATTCTCAAGGCCTGACTGAGCGCATTGAGTTACGCTGCTGGTCAGGCATCTGCTTGGCTGATGTGGTGTAGCGTATATGGATTTGTCCGAACGCAGTGACGCCTCCTTGAGCTACTGAAACTGAACTGAAACACATACACACACATGTGCGCACACACACATGTGCACACACACACCGCTCCCCTTCCTCCCCCTCCACGCACATACGAATATAATAAAATTATACACATGGATTGCCCACTTCATTTCCGTCTTCAATACTTCTTGAAGCATACTGAATTATAGTAGATGAAAATGGGTATAAGATTATTGTTCAAGTAGTAAGTACTGTCGCATTTTAGCATCCTAAATTCTTGGAGCTGAATTTAGGATGCTAAAGTGCGACTTTACCCATGAAAAGGTGCCCGGTGACATGGTATTTGTTTATGACGGCCGGAGAGAAACAAAGTCCGTACCAACCATGCTTGTTAACTTTCCCCGTCTGCTCACTTTCACACTTCCCTCCCTCTCAGCCATGTTTTGTTGACGTCTGCTGCATTTCCGTTCCACAGTTATCTCCCTTCTCTCTCTCTCTCTCTCTCTCTCTCTCTCTCTCATGTCTCCATTCCTATTGCATTGTACCAGACTGATGATTACATTTGGCCTTTTATATCATTTTATTTTCCCCCCATTTGTATTATCCCCCCTTTTGTTTCTTCTTTTTAAATTATCTTCGCTCTTCCTCTGTGGCCGTCATCCTGTTATTGTCATGTTTCCGGCCGGCCTTGTTTCTCTATGACTCAAAAGAGTTAATGGGAATAAACAAACTCTAAACAAACTCTGTGGCGAAAGCCCAGAGTAAAGTTGAAAATATGAATTGAAAAAACAACAACACCGAAAAACAACAAAAAAACAAAACAAAACAAAAAAACCGGCACTTTTTGCAATACAGCCTCAGCGCAAAGAAAAGATTTGCTCGGCATACTGATGACAGAAAATGAAGTGATGTGTTCCGATGTTACATGATAAAACAACTAGTTACTATATGATTATCATTTATGTATGTTGTTGTCTCTGTACTGTCCAAACCTTGTAGACAACGATTGAAAAAAGGCACAGCCCCCCCCCCCCCCCCCCCCGGTCACATGGCCTCTAGTAAAGCTAGTGACACTGAAAAACCCGGGAAGTGCCATGAACTGAAAGCGGTGTCAGTATCTCTCTTATTTAACTCAAAATCTGTTTTTTCTGTTCTATTACGTTTAATCTGTTTTGCCCTTCTTTATTCATTCATATTTGTACCTCCTATGTCACTAGAGCTCTACAGCTAATGACATTAAACATCATTCATGTTTCAGTGTTTAGCGGCAGACCTGCCCCCCCTCCCTCTTCCCCCGGCTCTCTCTCTTTCTCTACATAAATGGTAAAACCAGTCATTGGCTCGAAGTCGACTGATCACAAGGTTCTTGGGGGTAATTATAGATAATAACTTGATTGTTTCTGATTACATAGAACATGACATATTACCACCGTTGAAATTAAAACTTAACTTGATTATGATAAAGCCATATTTGTGAAATATTGGTCAGGTTGTGCCTCGGGCCACCCTCTCTCATAACTTGAGTAATTTTCTACTCAGTGATCACTGATAATCACCGTCACACACATGAAATAACATAATTTTGCCTCGCCCAAGAATTGATCTTTATAAGAGATGCCTCACATACTCGGGTGCAAACTCCAGATTCAGCGTCTTCAAAAGACTAAATCAGTCATAAACATCTAATGTCAGAACTGGGTATTATGAATCCCTGAAATTACTGAGATTGAAAACCAAATGACGTTCTGTCTGTCTGTCTGTCTGTCTGTCTGTCTCTCTCAGCACACACACACACACACCTACACACACCCACACACACACACAAAGTCAGCCACTGTTTACGAGGACAGACCGAGGGAGAGGTCGTTGCTCCAAGAAGTGAAGCACACTGTGAACAGTTCGATGGCTGGTCCAGAATCCAGCCAATGAGAGCGCAGAGAATTATTTAGCCCCAATGTCGGCATTCCCGCTATCACGTGCTTTCATCACGCCCTCTGCTGCCTGTCAAACCATACCGAGCTCACAGCTCGTTCCTTCCTCGAGTCAACGTTGCCTTCTCTCTTATCTCTCTCTGTGTCTCTCTGCCTCTTTCTCTGTCTATGTTTCTGTCTCAGGTTCAGGTTAGGGGCGATGCCAAGCATCGTAGCCTTGCGACTTTATACGCCCCGTCGGTTTTCCGTGCCGGTTTTTTGTTTTCGTTTTTTTTTTGTTTTTGGTCAGGTGCTCCCAAGCCCAGGCTCACCTTTGACCATCAATGTGAAACATTGTTTTCTTTATGGTATCGTGGTCATCAATACGCTCTTTAAAGGTATTCATGTTAGGTGCACGTTTGATTTCTGGGGTTAGTCTATTCCAGTTGTTAGTTACTCTCAATGTAACTAAAAACATATTTTCTAATGATGCTACTATAATGTTGCTTCTGAATTTTGTAGGTACTCGGTTGTGGGTGACAATGTTAATTTTTGATAAAAACAACAAAAACATGCTTTGTTAATGTCATCAACATTATTATATATTTTACACGCTTGTATCAAGTCTCCTCGTGCCCTTCTTGCTTTAAGGGAAGGGAGCTTGAGGCACTTTAGCCTTTCCTCCCAAGAAAAATCCTTTATTTTATGGGCTAATTTTGTTGCTCGTCTTTGTACACCTTCGATTGCAGCAGATTGACGCATTTAAATTTTGGGAACCAAACCGTGTTTGCATATTCTAATACATGATAGGTCTTACCAATGCTTTATATAGTCTTAAATATGTACTGCTGTCCAGAAATGTGAAGGTACGCTCGATTATACCAGTTTGCTATGTACTTTTAGTAATCTCTTCCATTTTTTGTTTCCAGAAACCTTTTGTGTAAATAATATTTTTTTCTTAATAACTTTCATTGTTTTGGATGTCATCCACATTGGTTTTTGTCTTTTATCTTTCTTTGTTTTTACTTTGGGAATGTTGCTTTCCATATTAGTATATAATTATCTTAATCTTTATTAATTCCCAGCACTGTTCCACACTGAAGTCATTTAATTCACTTCAGTCTGTATTGTTGAATTCAAGTCTCATTTTGTCAGAATTTGCCATTTCATGTCATATCTCCATTCTGTCTCATGAATTTCAATAATTTCAGAAACATAATGAAAAAACTGAAACTTCATGACCACTTTTACCTAATGGGACAAGGTGTTGGATATCTGATACTAAGGCTTCATCATTTACTATTACTAGGTGAAGTATGTTATATCTTTGTCCTTCTCTTCGTCTTGTAGGGTCCTTCACCACTTGGCAAAGAAAAGCATTCTGTAAAATTATTATCTCTTTCCCTTGTCCATGTTCCCAACCAGTCAATGTTTGGAAAATTGAAATCCCCTGTGATACATACACAGTCATATTTGTTAATAGTGTCTTGTGTTAATAACTTTTTCAAACAATCATCATTTTCTATACACATCCAAAAATGACTTTTTGACTATCTGACCCACACACATTCTTCAAACTCAGTGTCATTCATTCTAAAAAACACATACCACGCTTTACATACAACAAGACTCCTCTTTTTGGGTTATTGCTAAAGAATAAATCAAATCCTAGGATTTCATATTCTACTGTATTCATTTCTTTCTGATTCATGGCTAGCACTTCAGCAATAGCAATGATACTAGGTTTTATACTACCTACCTAAGTTAACAGTTTTTTTATTTTTATTCAGAAGTCTGTATGTATTCGTATAGAAGACTATTTGGGCATGTAATGTACAAAATGATTTATTTTTTACAGAATTTTTAAAACTATGTACACGGTTGTCATGTCTGGTGGTTTGTCAGTCATCCTTTGGGGCATCCTGACTAAGTGTGGGTGACCACTTGACTGTCACAATCCTCCCTCCCCTTATCCCAGTGTCTCTTTCTCCCTCGTCAATCCGTCTCTCTAGTTCTTGTCTCAGAAGTTTGTTTTTCTGTCGTTCATTTGTGTAGTCAGGGTTGATGTGAATTTTGTCTGCTTGATCATTAAGGCCCTTGTTCAGTTTCGGGCATTTTCTGGGATCTCATTTTTCACTGCGATGCTCTTTGTTTTAATGTGCATTAGTCTGGGCCGTGAACCTTGGTTCACCTTGCCCAGTCTCACTGGCTCCTCAATGCAGCCTTCCTTAAAGTCAGGGCAGAACTTTTTTTTACTAAGTTCTCAACACACTGCATTTCTTCCTTGACTCTCTCTTCTCTGTGTGTCTTCTTACTTACAGGTAGATTTGATGTGGTCAGATTTAGCTCTCTCTTCTCCTTTCCACCCTCTCTTCCCACAACTCCTCCAGCTTCTCCTTCACTCTTTCGTCAATTACTTTTTGTAGACTTGCACCTGAGCACCCTGCTTCCAGTCTGCTGAGTCTAGCGTCCACTGACTCGAAGAGTCTGATCAGCTGATCTGGCTTGGCCTCTAATTCTGTTTTTTGCTGCTATCCCCTGCACGGCACTGATCACACACCCAGTCTATTCCAGACTTGGAGTCACAGAGGATGCCAAAATCTCTCTCTCTGTCATGTTTGAGCAACCTTCTTTGTGGCACCACATTTTGCAATTATAGCACTGGACAGCGTCCTGTTCTTCCTCAACTGCTACTTTGCATTTGAGGCAGAGAAAAAAAAATCTCTTTTGCTTCATTGACGGAGTCATCAAAAACCGACTCGCTCCGCCCCTTCCTGCTCTTCCTCGGCCTCTCCTTAGACTCTTCTTAGCTCCGCCCCTTTCTGCTCCTCCTCGGCCTCTCCTTAGTCTCTCCTCGGCCTCTCCTTAGACTCTTCTTAGCTCCGCCCCTTTCTGCTCCTCCTCGGCCTCTCCTTAGTCTCTCCTCGGCCTCTCCTTAGACTCTTCTTAGCTCCGCCCCTTTCTGCTCCTCCTCGACCTCTCCTTAGACTCTTCTTAGCCCCGCCCCTTTCTGCTCCTCCTCGACCTCTCCTTAGACTCTTCTTAGCCCCGCCCCTTTCTGCTTCTCCTCGGCCTCTCCTTAGACTCTTCTTAGCCCCGCCCCTTTCTGCTCCTCCTCGACCTCTCCTTAGACTCTTCTTAGCCCCGCCCCTTTCTGCTCCTCCTCGACCTCTCCTTAGACTCTTCTTAGCCCCGCCCCTTTCTGCTCCTCCTCGACCTCTCCTCAGACTCTTCTTAGCCCCGCCCCTTTCTGCTCCTCCTCGACCTCTCCTTAGACTCTTCTTAGCTCCGCAAAAGAAGAAAAACAATATTACGTACTTTTACTTGTGCAGTTAGTAGAGTGAGAAGAACCAAAGATGTAGTGGAGTAGAGGTAGTTACCAGCTACCGTTCAGTGCAGTAGAGGTAGTTACCAGCTGTCGTTCAGTGCAGTAGAGGTAGTTACCAGCTGTCGTTCAGTGCAGTAGAGGTAGTTACCAGCTGTCGTTCAGTGCAGTAGAGGTAGTTACCAGCTGCCGTTCAGTGCAGTAGAGGTAGTTACCAGCTGTCGTTCAGTGCAGTAGAGGTAGTTACCAGCTGTCGTTCAGTGCAGTAGAGGTAGTTACCAGCTGTCGTTCAGTGCAGTAGAGGTAGTTACCAGCTACCGTTCAGTGCAGTAGAGGTAGTTACCAGCTGTCGTTCAGTGCAGTAGAGGTAGTTACCAGCTGTCGTTCAGTGCAGTAGAGGTAGTTACCAGCTGCCGTTCAGTGCAGTAGAGGTAGTTACCAGCTGCCGTTCAGTGCAGTAGAGGTAGTTACCAGCTACCGTTCAGTGCAGTAGAGGTAGTTACCAGCTACCGTTCAGTGCAGTAGAGGTAGTTACCAGCTGTCGTTCAGTGCAGTAGAGGTAGTTACCAGCTGTCGTTCAGTGCAGTAGAGGTAGTTACCAGCTGCCGTTCAGTGCAGTAGAGGTAGTTACCAGCTGTCGTTCAGTGCAGTAGAGGTAGTTACCAGCTGTCGTTCAGTGCAGTAGAGGTAGTTACCAGCTGTCGTTCAGTGCAGTAGAGGTAGTTACCAGCTGCCGTTCAGTGCAGTAGAGGTAGTTACCAGCTACCGTTCAGTGTAGTAGAGGTAGTTACCAGCTACCGTTTAGTGCAGACGCCGTGTTAACGAAACTCAGGATGCAGAAGAAGAGAAAAACAAACAAGATAGTTATTTTTAAAAGAGATTCTCAGAATGAAATGATGACCGAATTTCACTAAATTTCGGCAGCGCTACACTTAGTGCAAAGAAACGAACCCTAAAAACAGTGCATCGCTGTGTAGATTTAATAAATAAATGGTTTTTATCCGACACACAGAAACTATATCTCTCCAGGGCGAGCGATGACCTTGACCTCTCTCTCTCTCTCCCCGTCTCACTCTGTCTCTGTATGTTTCTTTCCCAATCTCTGTCTATGTCTCTCCGTCTGTCTATGTCTCTCCGTCTGTCTCTGCCTCTGTCTCTGTCTCTGTCTGTCTGTCTGTCTGTCTCTTTCTTCCTCCACCCCTTTCTCTCTGTGTGCTTTTTGTTTCAAGTGCACATGCTATGGGCACGCACATGTACACAAGAGTCCGCAAGTATACACACACGAACACACACACATACGGCATAAACACACACACACACACACACACACACACACACACACACACACACATGACACACACAGACATAAGGACCGATGAATGAAAATGCAGAAGACAGAGAGAGATGAGAGACAGACAGAGACACAGAAAGACAGAGATAAGAAACTGAGAAAAGAGAAATGTGGAGATCAGCCCACACTGATTCCCTGCCGACGGCCTGAAGAAGAAAGAGGTTGACAGGTAGTACAGCGCTCTTTGTTTTCTGTCCTGTGGCCAGGAACCGGAACTACAGCACAGACCTTGAGCAATGCGGTCAGTCTGTGAACAGGCACTGCTCGACATCCTGCTACTGCACTGCTGGGGTCTGTATCTTTGTCTTCGTCGTCTTCTTTTATAACTGTCGTCTTTATTTCGCGCGTGGTGTGTGTGTGTGTGTGTGTGTGTGTGTGTGTGTGTGTGTGTGTGTGTGTGTGTGTGTGTGTGTGCGTTCGTGCGTGCGTGCGTGCGTGCGTGCGTGCGTGTGTGTGTATGTGTGTGTGTGTGTGTGTGTGTGTGTGTGTGTGTGTGTGTGTGTGTGTTCATTGAAGTGAGTTTTATTCTTCTTTAAATTAGCCTTCGCAGAACTGACTGCACGAATCGGTTTTAGAGACATTGATTCCTTTTCCATGACAGACACAACGAAATACAATATAAGAGGTGGGTGGGTGGGGGTGCGGGGCCAGTATGATAAAGAAAACCTATAACACAGGCAAAAACAAAGAAAGAGGGAATCATAAGCCGCACTATTCTCCCCCATCAATCCATCCACCCACACACTTACCCACCCACCCACCCATCCATCGATTCATCCACCCACCCACTCACCCACCCTCATTACCCATCCATCCATCCACCACCACCTTCCTGTCCCTCCACCCTCCCTCACCCCCCATCCTCCCCCTCCACTACCCCACCCTTCCTGTCCCTCCACCCTCCCTCACCCCCCATCCTCCCCCTCCACTACCCCACCCTTCCTGTCCCTCCACCCTCCCTCACCCCCCATCCTCCCCCTCCACTACCCCACCCTTCCTGTCCCTCCACCCCTCCCTCACCCCCCATCCTCCCCCTCCACTACCCCACCCTTCCTGTCCCTCCACCCCTCCCTCACCCCCCATCCTCCCCCTCCACTACCCCACCCTTCCTGTCCCTCCCCCCCCCTTCCTCCCCCTCCACTACCCCACCCTTCCTGTCCCTCCCCTCCCTCCCCCCTTCCTCCCCCTCCACTACCCCACCCTTCCTGTCCCTCCACCCTCCCTCACCCCCATCATCCCCCTCCACTACCCCACCCTTCCTGTCCCTCCACCCCTCCCTCACCCCCCATCCTCCCCCTCCACTACCCCACCCTTCCTGTCCCTCCACCCTCCCTCACCCCCCTTCATCCCCCTCCACTACCCCACCCTTCCTGTCCCTCCACCCTCCCTCACCCCCCTTCATCCCCCTCCACTACCCCACCCTTCCTGTCCCTCCACCCTCCCTCACCCCCCTTCATCCCCCTCCACTACCCCACCCTTCCTGTCCCTCCACCCTCCCTCACCCCCCTTCCTCCCCCTCCACTACCCCACCCTTCCTGTCCCTCCACCCTCCCTCACCCCCCTTCCTCCCCCTCCACTACCCCACCCTTCCTGTCCCTCCCCCCTTCCTCCCCCTCCACTACCCCACCCTTCCTGTCCCTCCCCCCTTCCTCCCCCTCCACTACCCCACCCTTCCTGTCCCTCCCCCCTTCCTCCCCCTCCACTACCCCACCCTTCCTGTTCCTCACCCCCTCCTCCCCCTCCACTACCCCTCCCTTCCTCTCCCTCCCCCCCCCCCCCCAGATGTTCGATTCCCACTGGTCAGACTGGGGAGCGGTTCATCGGGCAGACAGTGGTCATGAATCATGCGTTTATCTGACTCACAACTCGGTTCACTGAGGGACAGTGGAACACTTGATTCGTGCATTCCATCACTTTGTACACACATCACTTGCTGCTGATCACTTGCAGTGTGTGTGTGTGTGTGTGTGTGTGTGTGTGTGTGTGTGTGTGTGTGTGTGTGTGTGTGTGTGTGTGTGTGCACGCGCGATGGAGAGGGTGGAGAGTAAGAGCGTACATGCATGATTCACATGTTGGAGTGTGTGTGTGTCAACTTGTTGTCATTGTCATTGGCAACGTCAGCATTAATTAGCTAAGACTAATTAGCTTAGAGCTGGGGGCCGGGGTGGGGTGGGGAAGAAAGATAGTTGGTGATGACAGCTTGAGTGATCAGCACACTGACAGCTGAGGCAGACACACTCACAGACACAGAAAAACACTCACACACACACATCCTCTCTCTCCCTCTCTCTCTCTCTCTCTCTCTTTCACACACACACACACACACACCTCACACACACACACACACACACACACACACACACACACACACACACACACACACACACACACACACACACACACACACACACACACAGATCGATGAGGTGAGACAGCCGAAGACAGAAAGGACAAACTGGGGGTAAAACCCAGAGTGGGGCTGGTCAGCTGTGTCAGCCTTGTTCACTGTCCATAGCTGTGTCATCCTAGTTCACTGTCCATAGCTGTGTCATCCTAGTTCACTGTCCATAGCTGTGTCAGCCTAGTTCACTGTCCATAGCTGTGTCATCCTAGTTCACTGTCCACAGCTGTGTCATCCTAGTTCACTGTCCATAGCTGTGTCAGCCCCAGTTCACTGTCCATAGCTGTGTCATCCTAGTTCACTGTCCATAGCTGTGTCAGCCCCAGTTCACTGTCCATAGCTGTGTCATCCTAGTTCACTGTCCATAGCTGTCACCCCCTAGTTCACTGTCCATAGCTGTACTGTGTCAGCCTAGTTCACTGTCCATAGCTGTGTCACCCTAGTTCACTGTCCACAGCTGTGTCATCCTAGTTCACTGTCCATAGCTGTGTCAGCCTAGTTCACTGTCCATAGCTGTGTCATCCTAGTTCACTGTCCATAGCTGTGTCAGCCTTGTTCACTGTCCATAGCTGTGTCAGCCTAGTTCACTGTCCATAGCTGTGTCAGCCTTGTTCACTGTCCATAGCTGTGTCAGCCTAGTTCACTGTCCATAGCTGTGTCACCCTAGTTCACTGTCTATAGCTGTGTCACCCTAGTTCACTGTCCATAGCTGTGTCATCCTAGTTCACTGTCCATAGCTGTGTCAGCCCCAGTTCACTGTCCATAGCTGTGTCATCCTAGTTCACTGTCCATAGCTGTCACCCCCTAGTTCACTGTCCATAGCTGTGTCAGCCTAGTTCACTGTCCATAGCTGTACTGTGTCAGCCTAGTTCACTGTCCATAGCTGTGTCACCCTAGTTCACTGTCCACAGCTGTGTCATCCTAGTTCACTGTCTATAGCTGTGTCACCCTAGTTCACTGTCCATAGCTGTGTCATCCTAGTTCACTGTCCATAGCTGTGTCAGCCCCAGTTCACTGTCCATAGCTGTGTCACCCTAGTTCACTGTCCACAGCTGTGTCATCCTAGTTCACTGTCTATAGCTGTGTCACCCTAGTTCACTGTCCATAGCTGTGTCATCCTAGTTCACTGTCCATAGCTGTGTCATCCTAGTTCACTGTCCATAGCTGTGTCAGCCCCAGTTCACTGTCCACAGCTGTGTCATCCTAGTTCACTGTCCATAGCTGTGTCATCCTAGTTCACTGTCCATAGCTGTGTCATCCTAGTTCACTGTCCACAGCTGTGTCATCCTAGTTCACTGTCCATAGCTGTGTCAGCCTAGTTCACTGTCCATAGCTGTGTCAGCCCCAGTTCACTGTCCACAGCTGTGTCATCCTAGTTCACTGTCCATAGCTGTCACCCCTAGTTCACTGTCCATAGCTGTGTCATCCTAGTTCACTGTCCACAGCTGTGTCATCCTAGTTCACTGTCCACAGCTGTGTCAGCCCCAGTTCACTGTCCACAGCTGTGTCAGCCCTAGTTCACTGTCCACAGCTGTGTCAGCCCTAGTTCACTGTCCATAGCTGTGTCAGCCCTAGTTCACTGTCCACAGCTGTGTCATCCTAGTTCACTGTCCACAGCTGTGTCAGCCCTAGTTCACTGTCCACAGCTGTGTCAGCCCTAGTTCACTGTCCATAGCTGTGTCAGCCCTAGTTCACTGTCCACAGCTGTGTCACCCCTAGTTCACTGTCCATAGCTGTGTAAAACTACGAACTGACACACAGACATACTAGCTGCGAACAGACACACAGACATATCAATTACGTACACACAGACATGTAAACTACGAACAGACACACAGACATGTAAAGTACGTACAGACACACAGACATATAAAGTACGTACACACAGACATGTAAACTACGTACAGACACACAGACATATAAACTACGAACAGACAGACAGATGATTTTTCCGTTAGCCAGTTGCCGGAACAGTAAGAATACCCTGTAGTTTTTCTGACAACTGTCTGCATGGCTGACAATGACGGGCAGCAAATGTCCAAGCGTTCGGCTGGCTGATGAATCCAATCTATCTGGACAATTCGCTGGGCCGTGTCGGACACGGGAGGGCAGAGAATCGTTGCTATACACTGTGCGCCAAGCCCCGACATCGTTTGTTCCATAGAACCCCAGATTAGTTGCTGTACACTGTGCGCCACGCCCCGACATCGTTTGTTCCATAGAACCCCAGATTAGTTGCTGTACACTGTGCGCCAAGCCCCGACATCGTTTGTTCCATAGAACCCCAGATTAGTTGCTGTACACTGTGCGCCAAGCCCCGACATCGTTTGTTCCATAGAACTCCAGATTAGTTGCTGTACACTGTGCGCCAAGCCCCGACATCGTTTGTTCCATAGAACCCCAGATTAGTTGTTATACACTGTGCGCCACGCCCCGACATCGTTTGTTCCATAGAACCCCAGATTAGTTGTTATACACTGTGCGCCAAGCCCCGACATCGTTTGTTCCATAGAACCCCAGATTAGTTGTTATACACTTGGCGCCAAGCCCCGACATCGTTTGTTCCATAGAACCCCAGATTAGTTGTTATACACTTGGCGCCAAGCCCCGACATCGTTTGTTCCATAGAACCCCAGATTAGTTGTTATACACTTGGCGCCAAGCCCCGACATCGTTTGTTCCATAGAACCCCAGATTAGTTGTTATACACTTGGCGCCAAGCCCCGACATCGTTTGTTCCATAGAACCCCAGATTAGTTGCTATACACTGTGCGCCACGCCCCGACATCGTTTGTTCCATAGAACCCCAGATTAGTTGCTGTACACTGTGCGCCAAGCCCCGACATCGTTTGTTCCATAGAACCCCAGATTAGTTGCTGTACACTGTGCGCCAAGCCCCGACATCGTTTGTTCCATAGAACCCCAGATTAGTTGTTATACACTGTGCGCCACGCCCCGACATCGTTTGTTCCATAGAACCCCAGATTAGTTGCTATACACTGTGCGCCAAGCCCCGACATCGTTTGTTCCATAGAACCCCAGATTAGTTGTTATACACTGTGCGCCAAGCCCCGACATCGTTTGTTCCATAGAACCCCAGATTAGTTGCTATACACTGTGCGCCAAGCCCCGACATCGTTTGTTCCATAGAACCCCAAAGCACAAGGGCGAGGTTTGGGGCGAATAGTCTTTGATCAATGGTGACTGACTGATTTTGGATTGTATATGCTATTATTTGTGCTTAATTTATTGCGGATAGCAGTAGCAGTAGCAACATCACCTTCACCACCATCATCGTCAACATCATCATCATTTCCTTAACAATCATCATCATCATCTTAAACCTCCTCCTCCTCCTCAACAGCAGTATTGTCATCAATGCCGATGTCATTGTTAGAACTCCGTCATGGCAGGCCTGAAAATAGAGACCTAACCACTGTGCCACACCAATCACATAAAATGACCCTCTCTCTCTCTCTCTCTCTCTCTATATATATATATATATATATATTGTGTGTGCGTGTGTGTGTGTGTGTGTGTGTGTGTGTGTGTGTGTGTGTGTGTGTGTGTGTATCTCTGTGTGCAATACACCCATCACTAGGAAGCAGTGACCACAGCAATACACCCATCACTAGGAAGCAGTGACCACAGCAATACACCCATCACTAGGAAGCACTGACCACAGGATACAGCCATCACTAGGAAGCACTGACCACAGGATACAGCCATCACTAGGAAGCGCTGACCACAGGATACACCCATTACTAGGAAGCACTGACCACAGGATACAGCCATCACTAGGAAGCAGTGACCACAGCAATACACCCATCACTAGGAAGCACTGACCACAGGATACACCCATCACTAGGAAGCACTGACCACAGCAATACACCCATCACTAGGAAGCACTGACCACTCCAATACAGCCATCACTAGGAAGCAGTGACCACAGGATACAGCCATCACTAGGAAGCACTGACCACAGGATACAGTCCCACATGCGAATCGTGAGTTTTATCCCCGCCCCCTTCCGCCTTGACCTTCTGTGATGGTCTGGGTGCTAGTCCTTTAGACCAGTCGATAAACTGATGTCCCGTGTGCAGCAAAAACAAAACAAACAACAACAAAAAACAACAACAACAACAAAAAACACGAAAAAGAAGGGGGTGGGGTGGCTAGGAAAGTGTTGTCATTAAAGGAAAAAAAAGGGGGTGGATATGGGGGTGGGGTGGGGTGGCTAGGAAAGTGTTGTCATTAAAGGAAAAAAAAGGGGGTGGATATGGGGGTGGGGTGGGGTGGCTAGGAACGTGTTGTCATTAAAGCAAAAAAAAAGTGGGTGGGGTGGATATGGGGGTGGGGTGGGGTGGCTAGGAACGTGTTGTCATTAAAGCAAAAAAAAAAGTGGGTGGGGTGGATATGGGGGTGGGGTGTCATTAAAGCAAAAAAAAAAGGGGTGGGGGGGTGGGGGGGGGCAGGAAAGTGTTGTCATTGCCAAATTTCTTTGGAACACTCCACTCTGACATTAAAGCCATTGTACTCTTAGACATAAAAATGTTATTAATTGGATGTCATTTGTGGCGCCGCACTGTGGCGACACGCCCTCCCAGGGGAGGAAAGCCCGGTTTTGTCACAGAGAAATCTGTTGTGACAAAAAGTAACGCAACACAGTACGATACAACACAACACAATACAGTACGATACAACACAACACAACACAGCACAACACAACACAACACAGCACAGAACGATACAACACAGCACAGCACAATACAGTACGATACAACACAACACAACACAGCACAGCACAATACAGTACGATACAACACAACACAACACAGCACAGCACAACACAGTACGATACAACACAACACAACACAGCACAGAACGATACAACACAGCACAGCACAATACAGTACGATACAACACAACACAACACAGCACAGCACAATACAGTACGATACAACACAACACAACACAGCACAGCACAATACAGTACGATACAACACAACACAACACAGCACAGCACAATACAGTACGATACAACACAACACAACACAATACAGTACGATACAACACAACACAACACAATACAGTACGATACAACACAACACAACACAATACAGTACGATACAACACAACACAACACAATACAGTACGATACAACACAACACAGCACAGCACAGCACAACACAGTACGATACAACACAACACAACACAGTACGATACAACACAACACAACACAGTACGATACAACACAACACAACACAACACAATACAGTACGATACAACACAACACAACACAATACAGTACGATACAACACAACACAACACAGCACAGCACAATACAGTACGATACAACACAACACAACACAGTACGATACAACACAACACAACACAGTACGATACAACACAACACAACACAATACAGTACGATACAACACGACACAGTACGATACAACACAACACAGAACGATACAACACAACACAGTACGATACAACACAACACAACACAACACAGTACGATACAACACAACACAACACAATACAACACAACACAACACAATACAGTACGATACAACACAACACAACACAACACAGTACGATACAGTACGATACAACACAACACAACACAACACAACACAGTACGATACAACACAACACAACACAACACAGTACGATACAACACAACACAGCACAGCACAATACAGTACGATACAGTACGATACAACACAACACAACACAACACAGTACGATACAACACAACACAACACAACACAGTACGATACAACACAACACAACACAATACAGTACGATACAACACAACACAACACAACACAGAACGATACAACACAACACAGAACGATACAACACAACACAGTACGATACAACACAGCACAGTACGATACAACACAACACAGTACGATACAACACAACACAGTACGATACAACACAACACAACACAACACAACACAGAACAACACAACACAACACAGAACGATACAACACAACACAACACAACACAACACAGTACGATACAACACAGCACAGTACGATACAACACAACACAGTACGATACAACACAACACAACACAGTACGATACAACACAACACAACACAACACAGAACAACACAACACAACACAGAACGATACAACACAACACAACACAACACAGTACGATACAACACAGCACAGTACGATACAACACAACACAGTACGATACAACACAACACAACACAACACAACACAGAACAACACAACACAACACAGAACGATACAACACAACACAACACAACACAGCACAGTACGATACAACACAACACAACACAGCACAGTACGATACAACACAACACAGTACGATACAACACAGTACGATACAACACAACACAGAACGATACAACACAACACAACACAGTACGATACAACACAGTACGATACAACACAACACAACACAACACAACATAACACAACACAACACAGAACGATACAACACAACACAACACAACACAACACAGTACGATACAACACAGCACAGTACGATACAACACAACACAGTACGATACAACACAACACAGTACGATACAACACAACACAACACAACACAACACAGAACAACACAACACAACACAGCACGATACAACACAACACAACACAACACAGCACAGTACGATACAACACAACACAACACAACACAGCACAGTACGATACAACACAGTACGATACAACACAACACAGAACGATACAACACAGTACGATACAACACAACACAGTACGATACAACACAACACAGAACGATACAACACAACACAGTACGATACAACACAAAACAGAACGATACAACACAACACAGAACGATACAACACAACACAGAACGATACAACACAACACAACACAGTACGATACAACACAACACAACACAACACAGTACGATACAACACAACACAACACAGTACGATACAACACAACACAACACAACACAGTACGATACAACACAACACAACACAACACAACACAACACAACACAACACAACACAACACAACACAGTACGATACAACACAACACAACACAACACAGTACGATACAACACAACACAACACAACACAACACAGTACGATACAACACAACACAACACAACACAGTACGATACAACACAACACAACACAACACAACAGTACGATACAACACAACACAACACAACACAACACAGTACGATACAACACAACACAACACAACACAGTACGATACAACACAACACAACACAGTACGATACAACACAACACAACACAACACAGCACAGTACGATACAACACAACACAACACAATCATATTCAGTCTTGTGCGTCAGCGACTGTTTTCGGTAACATGTTAACAAACTGTAACTGTGTATACACACACACACACGCACGCACGCACGCGCACACAAGAAACACACATGACGTACAGTTATTTTTTGGGAGGCTGATTTATCGAATGGAAACTGAGAGAATTGTGTGTAATGTAGTCTTTGTTCGTGTGTCGGCCTTTCTGTTTCCCTCTCTGTCTTGCTGGCTGTGTCTCGCTCGCTGGTAGGCTCTGCCCTCAAGTGAAGGACGGCAGAAGTGATGTTTTCCATGGGGTGACCCCTTCTCCAGCCCTTCGCTGTGGCCACTCCTTTCTTTGTTCACTTTGTTCAGAACCAGCCAGGAGCTGGAAACACGTGGCAGGTGGCAGAGAGAGGGAGGGAGAGGGGGAGAAACAGGGAGGGAGAGGGATAGAGGGCGAGAGAAAGAGGGAGAGAGAGGGAGAGAGAGGGAGGGAGAGGGAGGGAGAGGGGGAGAAACAGGGAGGGAGAGGGATAGAGGGCGAGAGAAAGAGGGAGAGAGAGGGAGAGAGAGGGAGGGAGAGGGAGGGAGAGGGGGAGAAACAGGGAGGGAGAGGGATAGAGGGCGAGAGAAAGAGGGGGAGAGAGAGGGAGGGAGGGGGAGGGAGAGGGGGAGAAACAGGGAGGGAGAGGGATGGAGGGCGAGAGAAAGAGGGGAAGAGAGAGGGAGGGAGAGGGAGGGAGAGGGGGAGAAACAGGGAGGGAGAGGGATGGAGGACGAGAGAAAGAGGGAGAGAGAGAGGGAGGGAGAGGGAGGGAGAGGGGGAGAAACAGGGAGGGAGAGGGATGGAGGGCGAGAGAAGGGGAGAGAGAGAATGAAAGGGAGGGAGAGAGAGAGAGCGGGGGAGAGGGGGAGGGAGAGAGGGGGGAGGGAGAGAGGGAGATAGAGGGAGGGAGAGTGAGAGATAGAGGGAGAGGGAGAGAGAGAGAGAGAGGGGGGAGAGGGTGAGGGAGAGAGGGGGATAGGTAGAGAGGGGGGAGAGAGAGGGGAAGATAGAGGGAGGGAGAGTGAGAGATAGAGGGGGAGAGGGGGAGGGAGGGAGAGAGAGGGAGGGAAAGTGAGAGAAGGAGAGAGAGGGAGGGAAAGTGAGAGAGAGGGAGATAGAGAGGGGGTGAGGGGAAGGGGGAAGGGACTGAGAGGGACAGAGAGAGAGAGAGGGAGATAGAGAGGGGGGTGAGAGGAAGGCAGGAGAGAGGGCGAGAGAAAGAGAGGGACGGAGGGAGAGAGGGGGGTAGAGTAGGCGAGAGAGAGAGAGAGAGAGAGAGAGAGAGAGAGAGAGACGAAGGAGGTGATTGATAGTGGGGATGGCGGGTGGGGGGATGGGAGGTTGGTAGTCAAAGTAGGTGGGGGGAGGAGAGGGGTGGGAGTTCACCGACCGATCGGTGAAAGGGGAGTGAACCATGCAGTCCACCACACTCCTGTACATCCACCACGTCTGACACGGCTTGGAAAAAACACCGAGGATTCCTTCAGTCAGCGGCAAAGCAAGAAAGTGGGGCCACACATCAACTGTAGACAGCGTCAACCCCTACACACACACACACACACACAGAGACACACACACACACACACACACAGTGTTCTCAACGCAAAAGATTCGTCTCTTTCTCCTTCTACTTCTACTGCTGCTGCTGCTGTGTTGCACCTGCCACTACCACTGCTGCCTACTGCTACTACAACGGTTGCTGCTTCTTCCTTCTACTGCTACTACTACTATCACTACTGCTACTTCTACTACCACTACTTCTACTGCTGCAGCTGCTGCTACTACAACAACTTTAATCGTCGTCGGCACACACTTGACCTGCAATACCGAAATGTGATATCTCTCAGTTCTCAAAATCCATGACGCCCCCCTCCCCCCAGTCCCCTCCCCTGTCTCCCCCCCCCCACACACACACCGCCCCCTTCCTTCCTCCTTTCTCTGCAGGCCCTTCAACCGTCACACAGGTCACAGGTCACGGGTCACAGGTCACAGGTCACGGGTAACAGGCCACCGCCAACTTTCTGGCAGCGAAATCACTCACTGAAAGATGTAGAATAAAGACAGAGAGAGGGGGGGTGGAGGGGAGGGAGGGAGAGGGAGAAAGAGGGAAAGAGAGGGATAGGAAGGATAAAGAGAGAGGAGAGAAGGAAGAGAGAGGGATAGAGGAGACAGGGGAGAGGGGAGAGAGGGATAAAGAGAGAGGGAGAGAGGGAGAGAGAGAGGGATAGGAGGGATAAAGACAGAAGAGAGAGGGGAGAGAGGAGTAAAGAGAGAGGAGAGTGAGAGAGAGGGATAGGAGGGATACAAAGAGAGGAGAGAGAAGGAGAGAGAGGGAGAGAGAGGGATAAAGACAGAGGAGAGAGGGGAGAGAGGAGTAAAGAGAGAGGAGAGTGAGAGAGAGGGATAGGAGGGATACAAAGAGAGGAGAGAGAAGGAGAGAGAGGGAGAGAGAGGGATAAAGACAGAGGAGAGAGGAGAGAGAGGGAGAGGGAGGGATAGAGAGAGGAGAGAGGGGAGAGAGGAGTAAAGAGAGAGGAGAGTGAGAGAGAGGGATAGGAGGGATACAAAGAGAGAGAGGGAGAGAGAGGGATAAAGAGAGGGGAGAGAGAGGGGGAGAGAGGGGTAGGAGGGATAAAGAGAGAGGGAGATAAAAGGAGAGAGAGGGATAAAGAGAGGGGAGAGATAGGGATAAAGACAGGGGAGTGAGAGGGGAGAGTGGAGAGAGGGATAGGAGGGATAAAGAGTAGAGGGAGGGGAGAGAGAGGGAGAGAGAAGGACACAGAGAGAGGGAGAGAGGGGAGAGAGAGGGAGAGAGAGGGATAGAAGGGATAAAGAGAGAGGAGAAAGGGGAGAGAGAGGGAGAGAGAGAAATAAAGAGAGGAGAGAGAGGGGGGAGATAGAGGAGCGAGGGGAGAGAGAGGGATAAAGAGAGAGGAGAGAGAGGAGAGAGAGGAGAGAGAGGGATAAAGAGAGAGGAGAGAGGAGAGAGAGGGATATGAGGGATAAAGACAGAGGAGAGAGGGGAGAGAGAGGGAGAGAGCGGGATAAAGAGAGGAGAGAGAGGGAGAGAGCGGGATAAAGAGAGAGGACAGAGTGGGAGAGAGAGGGAGAGAGAGGGATAAAGAGAGGAGAGAGAGGGAGAGAGAGGGATAAAGAGAGAGGAGAGAGTGGGAGAGAGAGGGAGAGAGAGGGATAAAGACAGAGGAGAGAGGGGAGAGAGCGGGATAAAGAGAGAGGACAGAGTGGGAGAGAGAGGGATATGAGGGATAAAGAGAGAGGAGAGAGAGGGAGAGAGAGGGATAAAGAGAGAGGAGAGAGAGGGAGATGAGGGATAGAGGAGAGAGAGGGAGAGAGCGGGATAAAGGAGGACAGAGAGGGAGAGAGAGGGATATGAGGGATAAAGAGAGGAGAGAGAGGGAGAGAGAGGGATTAAGAAAGAGGAGAGGGATAGGAGGGGTAAAGAGAGGAGAGAGAGGGAGAGGGAGGGATAAAGAGAGAGGAGAGAGAGGGAGAGGGAGGGATAAAGAGACAGAGAGGGAGAGAGAGGGATAGGAGGGATAGGAGGGATAAAGAGAGGAGAGAGAGGGAGAGAGAGGGATAAAGAGAGAGGAGAGAGGGATAGGAGGGATAAAGAGAGAGGAGAGAGAGGGAGAGGGAGGGATAAAGAGACAGAGGGGGAGAGAGGGATAAGAGGGATAAAGAGAGGAGAGGGATAAAGAGAGGAGAGAGTGGGAGAGGGGGATAGGAGGGATAAAAAGTGATGAGAGAGAGGGAGAGAGAAGGAGAGAGAGGGATAAAGAGAAAGGAGAGAGAGGGAGAGAGGGAGAGAGAGGGATAAAGAGAGAGGAGAGAGAGGGAGAGGGGGAGAGAGGGATAAAGAGAGAGGAGAGAGAGGGAGAGGGGGATAAAGAGAGAGGAGAGAGAGGGAGAGGGGGAGAGAGGGATAAAGAGAGAGGAGAGAGAGGGAGAGGGGGAGAGAGGGATAAAGAGAGAGGAGAGAGAGGGAGAGGGGGATAGGAGGGATAAAGAGAGAGGAGAGAGAAGAAGGAGAGAGAGAGATAGAGAGAGGAGAGGGAGAGAGAGGGATAAAGAGAGAGGAGAGAGAGGGAGAGGGGGATAGGAGGGATAAAGAGAGAGGAGAGAGAAGGAGAGAGAAGGAGAGAGAGAGAGATAGAGAGGAGAGAGAGGGAGAGATAGGGATAATGATAGAGGAGAGAGAGGGAGAGGGGGAGAGAGGGATAAAGAGAGAGGAGAGAGAGGGAGAGGGGGATAGGAGGGATAAAGAGAGGAGAGAGAAGGAGAGAGAAGGAGAGAGAGAGAGAGAGGAGAGAAAGGGAGAGATAGGGATAATGATAGAGGAGAGAGAGGGAGAGGGGGAGAGAGGGATAAAGAGAGAGGAGAGAGAGGGAGAGGGGGATAGGAGGGATAAAGAGAGAGGAGAGAGAAGGAGAGAGAGAGAGAGGAGAGAGAGGGAGAGATAGGGATAATGATAGAGGAGAGAGAGGGAGAGGGGGAGAGAGGGATAAAGAGAGAGGAGAGAGAGGGAGAGGGGGATAAAGAGAGAAGAGAGAGAGGGAGAGGGGGATAGGAGGGATAAAGAGAGAGGAGAGAGAAGGAGAGAGAAGGAGAGAGAGAGAGAGGAGAGAGAGGGAGAGATAGGGATAATGATAGAGGAGAGAGAGGGAGAGGGGGAGAGAGGGATAAAGAGAGAGGAGAGAGAGGGAGAGGGGGATACAGAGAGAGGAGAGAGAGGGAGAGAGAGGGATAATGAGAGAGGGAGAGGGGGATAGGAGGGATAAAGAGAGAGGAGAGAGAAGGAGAGAGAAGGAGAGAGAGAGAGAGGAGAGAGAGGGAGAGAGAGGGATAATGAGAGAGGAGAGAGAGGGAGAGGGGGAGAGAGGGATAAAGAGAGAGGAGAGAGAGGGAGAGGGGGATAGGAGGGATAAAGAGAGAGGAGAGAGAGGGAGAGAGAAGGAGAGAGAGAGAGAGGAGAGAGAGGGAGAGAGAGGGATAATGAGAGAGGAGACAGAGGGAGAGGGGGATAGGAGGGATAAAGAGAGAGGAGAGAGAGGGAGAGAGAGGGATAATGAGAGAGGAGAGAGAGGGAGAGGGGGATAGGAGGGATAAAGAGAGAGGAGAGAGAGGGAGAGGGGGATAGGAGGGATACAGAGAGAGAGAGGGAGAGAGAGGGATAGGAGGGTAAAGAGAGAGAGAGGGAGAGAGAGAGAGAGAGGGATAGGAAGGATAAAAAGAGGGAGAGAAAGGGAGAGGGAAAAAGAGAGAGAGGGAGAGAGAGGGATAGAATAAAGAGAGAGGGAGAGAGAGTGATAGGAGGATAAAGAGAGAGAGAGAGGGGGACAGAGAGGGATAGGAAGATAAAGAGAGAGGAGAGAGGGAGAGAGAGGGATAGGAAGGATAGAGAGGCGAGAGGGGAGAGACAGGAGAGAGAGGAGAGAGGAAAGAGCAAGGTGAGAGAGAGAGAGGTTGGGGTTGGGGTGGGGGGTAATGGAGTGAGGGAGTGGCAGGGAGGGAGTGGACAATACTGATCAGAACACCGGTGGTGGTGGTGGTGGTGGTGGTGGGGAGGGCGTGGGGGGATGATGTTCTTCATTACATGCACACGCACAGAGAAACGAACACACAAACAGCACACAGAAAACACCCGTCACACACATGTATACGGCACTTAGTGCGAACGAGCACATTGATGGCTTGATGTAAAAAAGCAATTGTTGCTTATTCCATTTACCATCATGAAATAAAAACTTGACTTGACTTGACTTGACTCAAGTTGACCCACACACTCACACACACGTTGTCAATGTTCTGACTCTCTCTTCACCTATTCCTCCCTCTCTGTCTCTCACACTGCTCCTTACTGTACTGTTTCACACCAACCACCATCACAAGCCCCGCCCCCTGACCAACGCACCTCCCTTCGCCCCTTCCACACACACACACACACACACACACGAGCATACACACACACACACACACACGAGCACACACACACACACACACACACACACACACACATGGAAAAAGAAAGAAACTCAGTCAAACCAGTCCCCCCCCCGGCTCCCCCCGGGTCCCCACCCCGAGGTTCTCTTTGTTGTGGTGAAACTGACGCAGAAGCCAGTCATCAGGTGACTGGGTGTCTAAATTTAGCATGGCCCTTCGGCATGGCGGAGTGGCGAGAGGGGGGCTGTATAAATAGAGCATCACACGTGGGCCAGCCACCGTGTTCTGTGTGTCAGGCCAGGTTACTGCACACACAGTCCGCCTTCTGCCTGCAGCCACTCACCGCCTCCAGCTCTTCCCTGCTAACTCACACCACAAAACATACACTGAAAAAATCCATACATTTACAGATGATTTTCTTTTATTGAAGACTGAGTGAAAAAACGAAAAGATGTTTACTATTCCTGTGAGAAAAGTGTTAGGGTGAAAAACGTAAATTGTCAAATTGAACTCTATATATGTGAAAAAGATAGTGTTTTGAAAGCGACATTATAATCATGTGTGTGTGTTCTTTGGGTGCCGTGGAAGTTGGTACAGCTGTCATCTTCAGTGCAGCGGACAGTCCTGATCTGACATGACCTGATGTCACCAGCCTGACATGACCTGATGTCACTAGCCTGACATGACCTGATGTCACCAATCTGACACCTGATGTCACCAGCCTGACATGACCTGATGTCACCAGCCTGACAGTTTCTTCTCAAACTTGGTTTATATCAGAAAACCAGCAACAGATTGGGATGGGGTGGGAAGATAATGAGAGTAGAACACAATCTGATAAAGAGATGATGAATTATAAACTAAACGTAAACGAAGATGACTATACTAAATAAATAAATAAATACATAGATAAATAAATAGACATTCCACGCCTCCTAAAATCAAGCAAGTGGAGTGTACTATTCGACCAATTGAACAAAACAAAATTCAGTCGCTCTTAATACAACACGATTGATGATGAAAATAAATCAACTAAAAGAAAACTAATACAAGAAGAAAAAGAACGAAAAGCCCATAAATTCAGCCCTGCCAACATAATTGACAAGGAATTAGTTCTCCGTATCACAGAAGATGATGATAATAATAACAATGATAATGATAATAATGATAAATGAACAAGGAAAACAGAAAGGAAATACAGAAACGCCTTTCCGTTGACAACGAAAATAGCTGCAGTATAACATCGATGGGCACAGTGTAAGGGAAAGAATTGGCGGCAAAAAAAAAAAAAAGAAAAAAAAATCTCCCTGCACACGTCATCCTGAACCTTTGACGTCATACTGCACGTGCTTCGATGGACAGCCAGGTCTGATCCTGTGCCTTCATTTTGTTCAGGTATGGTGTGTGTGTGTGTGTGTGTGTGTGTGTGTGTGTGTGTGTGTGTGTGTGTGCGTGTGTGGTGTGTGTGTGTGTGTGTGTGTGTGTGTGTGTGTTTCAAATACAAGTGGTAATGGTCCAAATAATGTCCAAAGAGGCGGACAGACAGACAGACAGGGCGTGGTTTGTACTGTTCGGTGTCACACTGAGAGCTCCGAGAGAGAGAGAGAGAGAAAAAGAGTGGGGGAGGAAGAGAGAGAAGGGGGGGGGGAGAAAGAGAGTGGAGGAGAAAGAGAGAGAGAGGTGGAGAGAGAGAGAGAGAAAGAGTGGGGGAGGAAGAGAGAGGGAGGTGGAGAGAGAGAGAGAAAGAGAGTGGGGGAGGAAGAGAGAGAAGGGGGGGGGAGAAAGAGAGTGGAGGAGAAAGAGAGAGAGAGGTAGAGAGAGAAAGAGAGAAAGAGAGTGGGGGAGGAAGAGAGAGGGGGGAGAAACAGAGAAAGAGACGGGGAGAGAGAGAGGGAGAGAGAGAGGGGCAGGGAGAGAGAGAGAAAGAGAGAGAGAGGTGGAGAGAGAGAGAGAGAAAGAGAGTGGAGGAGGAAGAGAGAGGGGGGAGAGACAGAGAAAGAGAGGGGGAGTGAGGGGGGAGAGAGAGAGGGAGAGAGAGAGGGGCAGGGAGAGAGAGAGAGAAAGAGAGAGAGAGGGGGAGGGAGAGAGAGAGAGAGGGGGAGAGACAGAGAAAGAGAGAGAGGGGAGAGAGAGGGGGAGGGAGAGAGAGAGAAAGAGAGAGAGGGGGAGGTAGAGAAAGAGAGGGGGAGAGAGAGAAAGAGAGGGGGAGGAAGGGAGAGAGAGGGGGAGAGAGAGAGAGAGTGGGGGGTAGAGAGAGAGGGGGGAGGGAGAGGGGGAGGGAGAGAGAAAGAGGGGGAGAGAGAGGGGAGGGAGACAGAGAGAGGGCGAGAGACAAAGAAAGAGAGAGAGGGGGAGGGAGAGAGAGAGAGGGAGAGAGAGAGAGAGAGAAAGAGAGAGAGACAAGACGAAGACAAGACAAAATCTTTATTAGACAAGACAAGACAGAGGGGGGAGAGAGAGAGGGGGAGACAGAGAGGGGGAGGGAGACAGAGAGAGGGGGAGAGACAGAGAAAGAAAGAGAGGGGAGATAGAGAGAGAGAGGGGAGAGAGAGAGAGAAAGAGAGAGAGAGAGAGGGGAGAGAGAGGGAGGGGCGAAAGAGAGAGGGGAGGGAGACAGAGGGGGGAGAGACCGAGAAAGAGAGAGAGGGGGAAGGGAGAGAGAGGGGGGTAGAGAGAGAGGGGGAGGGAGACAGAGAGGGGAGAGACCGAGAAAGAGAGAGAGGGGGAAGGGAGAGAGAGGGGGGTAGAGAGAGAGGGGGAGGGAGACAGAGAGAGGGGGGAGACACCGAGAAAGAGAGAGAGGGGGAATGGAGAGAGAGAGGGGGTAGAGAGAGAGGGGGAGGGAGAGAGACAGGGGGGGGAGAGAGAGTGGGGAGGGAGAGAGGGGAGAGAGAGAGAGAGAGAAAGAGATGGGAGGGAGAGAGACAGAGACAGAGACAGAGACAGAGAGAATGGGTGATTTCAGCAGTTGTTATTGGCAGCGAGTGATGTTGACATTGTGGGCATTTGGTTTTCAGGGAGGGGGGTAATTAGGGAGGGGGTCCTGAGTTTATGTTGCTTGTTTTTCTCTGTCTGTCTGTCTGGCAGCAGTCTTTGTCTTTGATGTGATGTGATGTGTGATGTGAAGTGAAGTGAAGTGATGTGACGTGATGTGATGTGATGTGATGTGAAGTGAAGTGATGTGATGTGATGTGATGTGATGTGATGTGATGTGAATTGAAGTGATGTGGTGTGATGTGATGTGATGTGATGTGTGATGTGATGTGTGATGTGAAGTGATGTGAAGTGATGTGATGTGATGTGATGTGAAGTGATGTGAAGTGATGTGGTGTGATGTGATGTGTGATGTGAAGTGATGTGATGTGATGTGAAGTGAATTGAAGTGATGTGGTGTGATGTGAAGTGATGTGAAGTGATGTGATGTGATGTGATGTGATGTGATGTGTGATGTGAAGTGATGTGAAGTGATGTGAAGTGATGTGGTGTGGTGTGATGTGATGTGTGATGTGAAGTGAAGTGAAGTGATGTGGTGTGGTGTGATGTGATGTGAAGTGATGTGATGTGATGTGGAATGAAGTGATGTGGTGTGGTGTGATGTCATGTGATGTGATGTGAAGTGATGTAATGTGAAGTGTGATGTGAAGTGATGTGATGTTAAGTGAAGTGATGTGATGTGATGTGAAGTGATGTGATGTGATGTTATGTGGAGTGAAGTGATGTGATGTGAAGTGTGATGTGAAGTGTGATGTGATGTGATGTTACGTGGAGTGAAGTGATGTGATGTGGAGTGATGTGATGTGGAGTGATGTGATGTGATGTGATGTGAAGTGAAGTGATGTGATGTTATGTGATGTGATGTGAAGTGATGTGATGTGGAGTGATGTGATGCGGAGTGATGTGATGTGATGTGAAGTGATGTGATGTGTGATGTGAAGTGAAGTGAAGTGATGTGATGTGATGTGGAGTGAAGTGATGGAGTGAAGTGATGTGATGTGGAGTGATGTGATGTGATGTGATGTGATGTGAAGTGAAGTGATGTGATGTGGAGTGAAGTGATGGAGTGAAGTGATGTGATGTGGAGTGAAGTGATGTGATGTTATGTGGAGTGAAATGTGTGAAGTGATGTGATGTGATGTGAAGTGATGTGATGTGATATTATGTGAGTGAAATGTGTGAAGTGATGTGAAGTGATGTGATGTGTCAGTCTACCTGGCTTGGAGTGACGTGATGTGGAGTGATGTGATGTGAAGCGATGTGAAGCGATGTGATGTGAAGTAACGTGACGTGACGTGATGTGATGTGGAGTGAAGTGATGGAGTGAAGTGATGTGATGTGGAGTGATGTGATGTGATGTGATGTGAAGTGAAGTGATGTGATGTGGAGTGAAGTGATGGAGTGAGTGATGTGATGTGAAGCGATGTGAAGCGATGTGATGTGAAGTAACGTGACGTGACGTGATGTGATGTGATGTCAAGTGAAGTGAAGTAGTGTGATGTGATGTGAAGCGATGTGATGTGACGTGATGTGATGTCAGTCTGCCTGGCTTGGAGTGACGTGATGTGAAGTGACGTGACGTGATGTGATGTGATGTGATGTCAAGTGAAGTGAAGTAGTGTGATGTGATGTGAAGCGATGTGATGTGACGTGATGTAATGTCAGTCTGCCTGGCTTGGAGTGACGTGATGTGAAGTGACGTGATGTGAAGTGATCTGAAATAATGTGAAATGAAGTGAAGTGATATGACGTGATGTAATGTGATGTCAGTGAAGTGATATGGCGTGATGTGACGTGATGTAATGTCAGTGACGTCAGTGATGTGATGTGACGTGACGTGGCGTCAGTGATGTGATGTGAGGTGATGTGATATCAGTGACGTCAGTGATGTGACGTGATGTGATGTCAGTGATGTGATGTGAAGTGATGATGTCAATGACGTCAGTGATGTGATGTCAGTGACGTGATGTGATGTCAGTGACGTCAGTGTGCCTGGCTTGGAGTGATCGTCAGGGAACTGATGACTGGACGGATTTCAGGAAGTGGGAGTAGGAAGGGGGGAGGGGGGAGGGTGTGTGCGCGTGAGCTGTGCACGTGAGACTCATCAGTGTGTCTGGCGGGCGTGTGTGTGTGTGTGTGTGTGTGTGTGTGTGTGTGTGTTGACTTGACCCAGTTCTGCACTGCCAGAGGAGTGCGGAAAAACCCAGCCTGTTTGAGAGTTGGCGTTCTATGTCCTCCGACACTATCGGGAACCCCCTCTCCCCTCAACCCACACTCACCTCGCCATTTGTTTTTCTTTTTCTTTTCTTTTGTTTTTATGTCTTTTGTCAGTTCTCTTACACACACACACGCACGCACACACACACACACACACACACACACACACACACACACATACACACGCACGCGCGCGCGCGCGCGCGTGTGTGTGCGTATGTATGTCTCTGTCTGTCTCCCCTCCCCTCTCTCTCTCTCTTATCTACATGCCAATAATCCACGTGCTATTTCCGTGCAGCCAGTCGGCCAAGTGGTCAGTGACTGATCGTGCACGTTGGCTGTCACGTGGGTTACAGAGGCAGTGATCGATGCACATTGTCAGTAACTGCTGATCGATTTCTGCATGGGAACAGGCGGTGTAACGGTTACTGGGGTGCTACCCTATCATTTATGTGCCCAGGGTGGATGGACATGTGAGTGTGTGTGTGTGTGTGAGTGTGTGTGTGTGTGTGTGTGTGTGTGTGTGTGTGTCCAGGGCCAAACTGTGGTGGAGGGGGAGGGGGTGGGGGGCGGCGGAGTGGGGGTCAGTCTTGGCCAGCACCGTTGGCACCACACTGCTGGAGTAAACCGTTGGAAGGAAGGGGAGGGGGAGGCGGACGAGGGTGAAAGCACACACACACACACACACACACACACACACACACAATCATACACACACACAATCACAATCACGCACACACACACACGCACACGCACGCACGCACACACACATTCTCTCTCTCTTTCTCTTTCGTCTGGCCATCTGTCTCACAAGTCCTGTATCAAGACAGCTTGGTGCATCATGTGTACTGACACACAGTCACATGTCCTGTATCAAGACAGCTTGGTGCATCATGTGTACTGACACACAGTCACAAGTCCTGTATCAAGACAGCTTGGTGCATCATGTGTACTGACACACAGTCACATGTCCTGTATCAAGACAGCTTGGTGCATCATGTGTACTGACACACAGTCACATGTCCTGTATCAAGACAGCTTGGTGCATCATGTGTACTGACACACAGTCACAAGTCCTGTATCAAGACAGCTTGGTGCATCATGTGTACTGACACACAGTCACATGTCCTGTATCAAGACAGCTTGGTGCATCATGTGTACTGACACACAGTCACATGTCCTGTATCAAGACAGCTTGGTGCATCATGTGTACTGACACACAGTCACATGTCCTGTATCAAGACAGCTTGGTGCATCATGTGTACTGACACACAGTCACATGTCCTGTATCAAGACAGCTTGGTGCATCATGTGTACTGACACACAGTCACATGTCCTGTATCAAGACAGCTTGGTGCATCATGTGTACTGACACACAGTCACAAGTCCTGTATCAAGACAGCTTGGTGCATCATGTGTACTGACACACAGTCACAAGTCCTGTATCAAGACAGCTTGGTGCATCATGTGTACTGACACACAGTCACAAGTCCTGTATCAAGACAGCTTGGTGCATCATGTGTACTGACACACAGTCACAAGTCCTGTATCAAGACAGCTTGGTGCATCATGTGTACTGACACACAGTCACATGTCCTGTATCAAGACAGCTTGGTGCATCATGTGTACTGACACACAGTCACATGTCCTGTATCAAGACAGCTTGGTGCATCATGTGTACTGACACACAGTCACAAGTCCTGTATCAAGACAGCTTGGTGCATCATGTGTACTGACACACAGTCACATGTCCTGTATCAAGACAGCTTGGTGCATCATGTGTACTGACACACAGTCACATGTCCTGTATCAAGACAGCTTGGTGCATCATGTGTACTGACACACAGTCACATGTCCTGTATCAAGACAGCTTGGTGCATCATGTGTACTGACACACAGTCACATGTCCTGTATCAAGACAGCTTGGTGCATCATGTGTACTGACACACAGTCACATGTCCTGTATCAAGACAGCTTGGTGCATCATGTGTACTGACACACAGTCACATGTCCTGTATCAAGACAGCTTGGTGCATCATGTGTACTGACACACAGTCACAAGTCCTGTATCAAGACAGCTTGGTGCATCATGTGTACTGACACACAGTCACAAGTCCTGTATCAAGACAGCTTGGTGCATCATGTGTACTGACACACAGTCACATGTCCTGTATCAAGACAGCTTGGTGCATCATGTGTACTGACACACAGTCACATGTCCTGTATCAAGACAGCGTGGTGCATCATGTGTACTGACACACAGTCACATGTCCTGTATCAAGACAGCTTGGTGCATCATGTGTACTGACACACAGTCACATGTCCTGTATCAAGACAGCTTGGTGCATCATGTGTACTGACACACAGTCACATGTCCTGTATCAAGACAGCTTGGTGCATCATGTGTACTGACACACAGTCACAAGTCCTGTATCAAGACAGCTTGGTGCATCATGTGTACTGACACACAGTCACAAGTCCTGTATCAAGACAGCTTGGTGCATCATGTGTACTGACACACAGTCACAAGTCCTGTATCAAGACAGCTTGGTGCATCATGTGTACTGACACACAGTCACATGTCCTGTATCAAGACAGCTTGGTGCATCATGTGTACTGACACACAGTCACAAGTCCTGTATCAAGACAGCTTGGTGCATCATGTGTACTGACACACAGTCACATGTCCTGTATCAAGACAGCTTGGTGCATCATGTGTACTGACACACAGTCACATGTCCTGTATCAAGACAGCTTGGTGCATCATGTGTACTGACACACAGTCACATGTCCTGTATCAAGACAGCTTGGTGCATCATGTGTACTGACACACAGTCACAAGTCCTGTATCAAGACAGCTTGGTGCATCATGTGTACTGACACACAGTCACAAGTCCTGTATCAAGACAGCTTGGTGCATCATGTGTACTGACACACAGTCACAAGTCCTGTATCAAGACAGCTTGGTGCATCATGTGTACTGACACACAGTCACAAGTCCTGTATCAAGACAGCTTGGTGCATCATGTGTACTGACACACAGTCACAAGTCCTGTATCAAGACAGCTTGGTGCATCATGTGTACTGACACACAGTCACATGTCCTGTATCAAGACAGCTTGGTGCATCATGTGTACTGACACACAGTCACATGTCCTGTATCAAGACAGCTTGGTGCATCATGTGTACTGACACACAGTCACAAGTCCTGTATCAAGACAGCTTGGTGCATCATGTGTACTGACACACAGTCACATGTCCTGTATCAAGACAGCTTGGTGCATCATGTGTACTGACACACAGTCACATGTCCTGTATCAAGACAGCGTGGTGCATCATGTGTACTGACACACAGTCACATGTCCTGTATCAAGACAGCTTGGTGCATCATGTGTACTGACACACAGTCACAAGTCCTGTATCAAGACAGTTTGGTGCATCATGTGTACTGACACACAGTCACAAGTCCTGTATCAAGACAGCTTGGTGCATCATGTGTACTGACACACAGTCACAAGTCCTGTATCAAGACAGCTTGGTGCATCATGTGTACTGACACACAGTCACATGTCCTGTATCAAGACAGCGTGGTGCATCATGTGTACTGACACACAGTTACATGTCCTGTATCAAGACAGCTTGGTGCATCATGTGTACTGACACACAGTCACATGTCCTGTATCAAGACAGCTTGGTGCATCATGTGTACTGACACACAGTCACATGTCCTGTATCAAGACAGCGTGGTGCATCATGTGTACTGACACACAGTCACATGTCCTGTATCAAGACAGCTTGGTGCATCATGTGTACTGACACACAGTCACATGTCCTTGTATCAAGACAGCTTGGTGCATCATGTGTACTGACACACAGTCACATGTCCTGTATCAAGACAGCTTGGTGCATCATGTGTACTGACACACAGTCACATGTCCTGTATCAAGACAGCTTGGTGCATCATGTGTACTGACACACAGTCACATGTCCTGTATCAAGACAGCTTGGTGCATCATGTGTACTGACACACAGTCACATGTCCTGTATCAAGACAGCTTGGTGCATCATGTGTACTGACACACAGTCACATGTCCTGTATCAAGACAGCTTGGTGCATCATGTGTACTGACACACAGTCACATGTCCTGTATCAAGACAGTTTGGTGCATCATGTGTACTGACACACAGTCACAAGTCCTGTATCAAGACAGCTTGGTGCATCATGTGTACTGACACACAGTCACATGTCTTGTATCAAGACAGCGTGGTGCATCATGTGTACTGACACACAGTCACAAGTCCTGTATCAAGACAGCTTGGTGCATCATGTGTACTGACACACAGTCACATGTCTTGTATCAAGACAGCGTGGTGCATCATGTGTACTGACACACAGTCACAAGTCCTGTATCAAGACAGCTTGGTGCATCATGTGTACTGACACACAGTCACATGTCCTGTATCAAGACAGTTTGGTGCATCATGTGTACTGACACACAGTCACATGTCCTGTATCAAGACAGCTTGGTGCATCATGTGTACTGACACACAGTCACAAGTCCTGTATCAAGACAGTTTGGTGCATCATGTGTACTGACACACAGTCACATGTCCTGTATCAAGACAGTTTGGCATCAAAGTGGACGGGTCATTGGATCGTTCTGATTGTAAAGATCGTCGTGTTTGAGGTCTGTGGAATACGTCACTTGTCCTCTTCTCACACCTAGTGTTGTGTGCTCATGTGTAGTGAGTCTGTCCTGTTGGTAGTTTGTGTGTCATGTGTCTGTTCTTCACGTCTCTCTGTCTTCTCTATCAATGACTAGCTGTCTCCTGTTACTTGGACACACATCACAATTTTCCTTGTTCAAGACAGCGTGGTGCATCATGTGTACTGACACACAGTCACAGTCCTGTATCAAGACAGCTTGGTGCATCATGTGTACTGACACACAGTCACATGTCCTGTATCAAGACAGCTTGGTGCATCATGTGTACTGACACACAGTCACATGTCCTGTATCAAGACAGCTTGGTGCATCATGTGTACTGACACACAGTCACATGTCCTGTATCAAGACAGTTGGTGCATCATGTGTACTGACACGCTGGTTGGGAGGAGCAGGAAAGGGTTGTGGTGTAAACAGTGGGCTGGTCATTAAAGGATCCTAGTTACTGAATATTGTAAAGGAATCGTCTCTGTGGGAATTATCTCTCTCTTTGTCTCTCTCTCTCTCCCTCCCCCCCTCTCTCTCTGTGGTTGTGTGTGTGTGTGTGTGTGTGTGTGTGTGTGTGTGTGTGTGTGTGTGTGTGTGTGTGTGTCTGTTTCTGTCACTGTCTCTCTGTCTATCTCTCTATCCGACTCTGTCACTATGTCTGTCTTTCTGTCTGTCTAAGTTTGTTGTAAAGCAATACAAAGATGTCTCTGTCGTTGTCTCTGTCTGTCTGTCTCTCAATAATTATGTGAGGATGGTGCTATGCTCAAAGAGGAAGGAAGTGTGGAGTGAGGGCTGTGACCTGTTCCCTCACTGCACCACCGTGACCTGTTCCCTCACTGCACCACAGTGACCTGTTCCCTCACTGCACCACAGTGACCTGTTCCCTCACTGCACCACAGTGACCTGTTCCCTCACTGCACCACAGTGCTATGACCTGTTCCCTCACTGCACCACAGTGCTATGACCTGTTCCCTCACTGCACCACAGTGACCTGTTCCCTCACTGCACCACAGTGACCTGTTCCCTCACTGCACCACAATGACCTGTTCCCTCACTGCACCACAGTGACCTGTTCCCTCACTGCACCACAGTGCTATGACCTGTTCCCTCACTGCACCACAGTGACCTGTTCCCTCACTGCACCACAGTGACCTGTTCCCTCACTGCACCACAGTGACCTGTTCCCTCACTGCACCACAGTGCTATGACCTGTTCCCTCACTGCACCACAGTGCTATGACCTGTTCCCTCACTGCACCACAGTGACCTGTTCCCTCACTGCACCACAGTGACCTGTTCCCTCACTGCACCACCGTGACCTGTTCCCTCACTGCACCACAATGACCTGTTCCCTCACTGCACCACAGTGCTATGACCTGTTCCCTCACTGCACCACAGTGCTATGACCTGTTCCCTCACTGCACCACAGTGACCTGTTCCTCACTGCACCACAGTGACCTGTTCCCTCACTGCACCACAGTGCTATGACCTGTTCCCTCACTGCACCACAGTGCTATGACCTGTTCCCTCACTGCACCACAGTGCTATGACCTGTTCCCTCACTGCACCACAGTGACCTGTTCCCTCACTGCACCACAGTGACCTGTTCCCTCACTGCACCACAGTGACCTGTTCCCTCACTGCACCACAGTGCTATGACCTGTTCCCTCACTGCACCACAGTGACCTGTTCCCTCACTGCACCACCGTGACCTGTTCCCTCACTGCACCACAATGACCTGTTCCCTCACTGCACCACAGTGCTATGACCTGTTCCCTCACTGCACCACAGTGCTATGACCTGTTCCCTCACTGCACCACAGTGACCTGTTCCCTCACTGCACCACAGTGTGACCTGTTCCCTCACTGCACCACCGTGACCTGTTCCCTCACTGCACCACAATGACCTGTTCCCTCACTGCACCACAGTGCTATGACCTGTTCCCTCACTGCACCACAGTGCTATGACCTGTTCCCTCACTGCACCACAGTGACCTGTTCCCTCACTGCACCACAGTGACCTGTTCCCTCACTGCACCACAGTGCTATGACCTGTTCCCTCACTGCACCACAGTGCTATGACCTGTTCCCTCACTGCACCACAGTGCTATGACCTGTTCCCTCACTGCACCACAGTGACCTGTTCCCTCACTGCACCACAGTGACCTGTTCCTCACTGCACCACAGTGACCTGTTCCCTCACTGCACCACAGTGACCTGTTCCCTCACTGCACCACAGTGACCTGTTCCCTCACTGCACCACCGTGACCTGTTCCCTCACTGCACCACAGTGCTATGACCTGTTCCCTCACTGCACCACAGTGACCTGTTCCCTCACTGCACCACCGTGACCTGTTCCCTCACTGCACCACAGTGACCTGTTCCCTCACTGCACCACAATGACCTGTTCCTCACTGCACCACAGTGACCTGTTCCCTCACTGCACCACAGTGACCTGTTCCCTCACTGCACCACAATGACCTGTTCCTCACTGCACCACCGTGACCTGTTCCCTCACTGCACCACAGTGACCTGTTCCCTCACTGCACCACAATGACCTGTTCCTCACTGCACCACAGTGACCTGTTCCCTCACTGCACCACAGTGACCTGTTCCCTCACTGCACCACAGTGCTATGACCTGTTCCCTCACTGCACCACCGTGACCCCTCACTGCACCACAGTGCTGTGACCTGTTCCCTCACTGCACCACAGTGCTATGACCTGTTCCCTCACTGCACCACAGTGACCTGTTCCTCACTGCACCACAGTGCTATGACCTGTTCCCTCACTGCACCACAGTGCTATGACCTGTTCCCTCACTGCACCACAGTGACCTGTTCCTCACTGCACCACAGTGCTATGACCTGTTCCCTCACTGCACCACAGTGCTATGACCTGTTCCCTCACTGCACCACAGTGCTATGACCTGTTCCTCACTGCACCACAGTGCTATGACCTGTTCCCTCACTGCACCACAGTGCTATGACCTGTTCCCTCACTGCACCACCGTGACCTGTTCCCTCACTGCACCACAGTGACCTGTTCCTCACTGCACCACAGTGCTATGACCTGTTCCCTCACTGCACCACAGTGCTGTGACCTGTTCCCTCACTGCACCACAGTGACCTGTTCCCTCACTGCACCACAGTGCTTTGACCTGTTCCCTCACTGCACCACAGTGCTATGACCTGTTCCCTCACTGCACCAGAGTGACCTGTTCCCTCACTGCACCACAGTGACCTGTTCCCTCACTGCACCACAGTGCTATGACCTGTTCCCTCACTGCACCACAGTGCTATGACCTGTTCCCTCACTGCACCACAGTGACCTGTTCCCTCACTGCACCACAGTGCTATGACCTGTTCCTCACTGCACCACAATGACCTGTTCCCTCACTGCACCACAGTGACCTGTTCCCTCACTGCACCACAGTGCTCCGGGGAATGGAGGTGGGGGAGCAGGGGATGTAAAAATAGGTACTGACGTGATGTATTGACACCAACACAACAATGTGGTAACGACGAGAGAGTGAGGAGAGAGAGAGAGAGAGAGAGAGAGAGAGAGAGGCTTTTTGACGCTTCGACACTAATATCATTGGGCATGAGCTCCTTATGACATGGATGAATGTCAACATACTTTCATTGCACAACAGATCATCATAATAAACGAAAGAAAATGGTGAAAGCAAGTAATGAAACAAAACAAAGTTCTGTCTTTGAAGGAAAATGGTAGCAACCAACAGGCTACCCAATACAGTAACTCCGTTCGTTCATCTAGCAATACACGATGCAACATATTCCAACACTGGCTTCGGATGAAAATTGTGAAACCTATTCGACCATGCATTCGACCAACCATCAGTGATGGACGTTTTGGCTCCAGAGAAGAGGGAGGGGGGCGGGGGTGGGGTGACATTCATCAGTGACGGACGTTTCGGCTTCAGAGAAGAGGGGAGGAGTGTGGGGGGGGGGTGGCAATTATCAGTGACGGACGTTTCGGCTTCAGAGAAGAGGGAGGGGTGGCAACGTCGTTGTTGTTGGCAATCATCAGTGATGGACGTTTCGGCTCCAGAGAAGAGGGAGGGGGGTGGGGGTGGGGTGGCAATCATCAGTGATGGACGTTTCGGCTCCAGAGAAGAGGGAGGGGGGTGGGGGTGGGGTGGCAATTATCAGTGACGGACGTTTCGGCTTCAGAGAAGAGGGAGGGGGGCGGGGGTGGGGTGACATTCATCAGTGACGGACGTTTCGGCTTCAGAGAAGAGGGAGGGGGGTGGGGGTGGGGTGGCAATTATCAGTGACGGACGTTTCGGCTTCAGAGAAGAGGGAGGGGGGTGGGGGTGGGGTGGCAATTATCAGTGACGGACGTTTCGGCTCCAGAGAAGAGGGAGGGGGGGGGGGGGGGGGTGGCAATTATCAGTGACGGACGTTTCGGCTTCAGAGAAGAGGGGAGGGGTGGCAATGTTGATTGTTGTTGTTGTTGTTGTTATTGGTAGTGGTGGTGGTGAGACAGCAGACCCCCAGTCTGCAGGGATGGTCCGTGACGGTGAGTGAGGAAACACGTTGGTTCCCTCGGCAAGGGGAGGGGGAAGGGGGGAAGGGTGGTTCCCTCGGCAAGGGGAGGGGGAAGGAGGGGGGGAGGGTGGTTCCCTCGGCAAGGGGAGGGGGAAGGGGGGAAGGGTGGTTCCCTCGGCAAGGGGAGGGGGAAGGGGGGGGAGGGCAGGGGGCGGGCAGGGAGGGGGGGGGGGGGCAGGGTGACGGTGGTTGGGGAGGGAGAGGAGTTAATTGCTGCTTGCCCAGTGCATGCCGAATGCTCTCAACTGTCTTTGGGCAGCTCCACGGATGTCGTGCGTCATTCTTTTGGACTGGTGAGTGGTCTGGTCATTCTGGAACCAGCTTTTTTCTGGGCCGTTCTTATTGTTGTTGCTTCTGCTGCTGCTGCTGCACGCACGCACGCACACACACAAACACAAATACAAACACACACACACACACATACACACACACACCGTGCGCGCTTGCGCACGCACACAAACACGCACACACACACTGACAAGGACAAACGTACACACACGCACACATATTCATATCCACACACACACACACACGGACAAACGTACACACGAGCACACACACACACACACACACACACACACACACGCAACACGTACGCACACATATTCACGAACTGACATGCACATACTCGCGCGTATACACACTGGCACATTTACACGCTCGCGCTGACATCAGCACTGACATTTACACTGACGTCAACACCGTGACACCATCACTGACATCTACACTGACATCATCACTGACATCAACACTAACATCAACACTAACATCACCACTGATATAAAAACTGACACCATCACTGACATCAACACTGACATCAACACTGACATCAGCACTGACATCAACACTAACATCAACACTGATATAAAAACTGACACCATCACTGACATCGTCACTGACATCAGCACTGACATCTACACTGACATCATCACTGACATCAACACTGATATAAAAACTGACACCATCACTGACATCGTCACTGACATCATCACTGACATCAGCCGGTCTTGAGTGTTTGCTGCGGTGCTGTGTGACCAATGACCTGACCTGTTGTATACCTACAGTGTGTACCTACCGTGCTGTGTGACCTATGACCTTACCTGTTGTATACCTACAGTGTGTACCTACCGTGCTGTGTGACCTATGACCTGACCTGTTGTATACCTACAGTGTGTACCTACCGTGCTGTGTGACCTATGACCTTACCTGTTGTATACCTACAGTGTGTACCTACCGTGCTGTGTGACCAATGACCTTACAATGTTGTATACCTACAGTGTGTACCTACCGTGCTGTGTGACCAATGACCTGACCTGTTGTATACCTACAGTGTGTACCTACCGTGCTGTGTGACCAATGACCTTACCTGTTGTATACCTACAGTGTGTACCTACCGTGCTGTGTGACCTATGACCTTACCTGTTGTATACCTACAGTGTGTACCTACCGTGCTGTGTGACCAATGACCTGACCTGTTGTATACCTACAGTGTGTACCTACCGTGCTGTGTGACCTATGACCTTACCTGTTGTATACCTACAGTGTGTACCTACCGTGCTGTGTGACCTATGACCTGACCTGTTGTATACCTACAGTGTGTACCTACCGTGCTGTGTGACCTATAACCTGACCTGTTGTATACCTACAGTGTGTACCTACCGTGCTGTGTGACCAATGACCTTACAATGTTGTATACCTACAGTGTGTACCTACCGTGCTGTGTGACCAGTGACCTGACCTGTTGTATACCTACAGTGTGTACCTACCGTGCTGTGTGACCAATGACCTTACCTGTTGTATACCTACAGTGTGTACTTACCGTGCTGTGTGACCTATGACCTTACCTGTTGTATACCTACAGTGTGTACCTACCGTGCTGTGTGACCTATGACCTGACCTGTTGTATACCTACAGTGTGTACCTACCGTGCTGTGTGACCTATGACCTGACCTGTTGTATACCTACAGTGTGTACCTACCGTGCTGTGTGACCCCACCCCTCACCCCACCCCCTCATATCAGATATCTTTCACAGTGCCACAATCCTCCATATCAGATATCGTTCACAGTGCCACAATCCTCCATATCAGATATCGTTCACAGTGCCACAATCCTCCATATCAGATATCGTTCACAGTGCCACAATCCTCGATATCAGATATCTTTCACAGTGCCACAATCCTCGATATCAGATATCTTTCACAGTGCCACAATCCTCCATATCAGATATCTTTCACAGTGCCACAATCCTCCATATCAGATATCTTTCACAGTGCCACAATCCTCGATGTCAGATATCGTTCACAGTGCCACAATCCTCCATATCAGATATCGTTCACAGTGCCACAATCCTCCATATCAGATATCGTTCACAGTGCCACAATCCTCCACAACAGATATCGTTCACAGTGCCACAATCCTCCATATCAGATATCTTTCACAGTGCCACAATCCTCGATGTCAGATATCGTTCACAGTGCCACAATCCTCCATATCAGATATCGTTCACAGTGCCACAATCCTCGATGTCAGATATCGTTCACAGTGCCACAATCCTCCATATCAGATATCGTTCACAGTGCCACAATCCTCCATATCAGATATCGTTCACAGTGCCACAATCCTCCATATCAGATATCGTTCACAGTGCCACAATCCTCCATATCAGATATCGTTCACAGTGCCACAATCCTCCATATCAGATATCGTTCACAGTGCCGCAATCCTCGATGTCAGATATCGTTCACAGTGCCGCAATCCTCGATGTCAGATATCTTTCACGAATGCCAGTAACCGAAAAATAATGATATAATAAATGAGAAAGAGAGAGAGAGAGAGAGGGGTAGACAGATTATTTTGTAAAGTGTGTGTGTGTGTGTATGGGGGGTCTTGGGGTGGGGGTGGGGAAGAAACAGGAACTAATCAATATCAGGGAAAGACGCTCCAGTCACTTTTGAACCAAACACAATAGAAAGAAAGCGAAAAAGCGGTCAAAACATTCTTGACATTCTTTTTTCTTTTTTTTGAGCGGGGGATGGGCGGGGGGTGAGGGGTGGCATGAATTCTTGACATTTTTGCACGTTCCAGAAATGCCTCCGGCCCTTTGGCAGAGAGAGAGAGAGAGAGAGAGAGAGAGAGAGAGAGAGAGAGAGAGAGAGAGAGTGTTTGGATGTGTATGCGCGCGCGCGTGCGGTGTTTGTCTTTTTTCAGTGTTGTACATAAAGCGTATGCGTTCGTTTGTGTTTTATGTGTTGTAGTAGTAGTAGCAGCAGCATGATTATCATCATCATCATCATCAACATCAAAGTCATCATTATCATCATCATCATCAACATCACAGTCATCATTATCATCATCAACATCACAGTCATCAACATCATCATCATCATCAACATCAACATCACAGTCATCAATACTGATGTCGGGCGCCTGTACCATGTTGTTTTGACCGAAGAGGCAGTGATGGTGGTGGTGGTGGTGATGGTGATGGTGGTGGTGGTGGGGGGTGCAGAGTGCAGTGACCGGTCAATGACCCTTGACCCCAGCAGTTGTTGACCAGCTAGGAGCAGGGAGGGAGGAGAGGGAGGGGAGGGAGGGGAGCGGGCAGGTTGCTAAGTGAGCGCGTTACGTGTGCGGTCATGTCTCCCCTCACTGTGGTCACTGCCGCCAAAAGTGACCCCTGGACAGTTTTAATTTATTTCGTGTTTACAGTAGAACTCTGAGGTATGTATGGAGAGAGAGAGAGATAGAGAGAGGGAGAGAGAGAGAGAGAGGGAGAGAGAGAAAGAGAGAGAGAGGGGGGTAGATAGACAGATTGTTTTGTAAATTCTTTTTTTCTTTCGTCTTTATTTTCTCATTTTGATTTATTTCAAGTTGTGCATGTCAGTACGCCAAAGCTCGTGGAAGGCATCGGACATTACACTGCCCATTTCGATGCAAAGAAACAAACAACAAATCAGAAAAATGATGTGTTTCAGTTTGATATGTCAACATTTTGCCAACATTGTGTGCGTCACAGAACGTTTCGTGTGTCTGTTTCTGTGCGGCGGTTTGGAGAGCTTCAGCAGCCATTGTCTTGTGACGGTAAACATGCGTGCAAAGAAGGGGGAGGAGAGAAAGAAGGAGAAGTTTGGAAGAAGAAGGAGAAGAAGAAGAAGACGAAGAAGACGAAGAAGAAGAAGAAGAAGAAGTAGAAGTTTTGAAGAAAAAGAAGAAGAAATTGGGAAGAAGAACAAGAAGAAGTTTTGGAAGAAGAAATTGGGAAGAAGGAGGAGGAGAAGAAGAAGAAGAAGAAGAAGAAGAAGAAGAAGAAGAAGAAGAAGAAGAAGAAGAAGAAGAAGTAGAAGTTTTGAAGAAAAAGAAGAAGAAATTGGGAAGAAGAACAAGAAGTTTGCAAGAAGAAGAAGAAATTGGGAATAAGAAGAAGAAGAAGAAGAAGAAGAAGTTTTGGAAGAAGAAATTGGGAAGAAGAAGAAGAAGAAGAAGAAGGAAAAGAAGAAGAAGAAGTTGGGAAGAAGAAGAAGAAGAAGAAGAAGAAGAAGAAGAAGAAGGAGAAGAAGGAGAAGTTTGGA